>NC_067162.1:27277843-27577843 GCF_903995435.1 Acomys russatus
ATTATATCACATATTAGAAACGATTAAGGAGTGTTATTATTTATTAAGCACATAATGAATTCTATGCTATGTAATAATTTCTTCATATGGATACATTAATGGATTCACAATGTATAAGAAGCACATATGATCATTTTTTCTGTTTATCTTTAAAACATAATGAGACATCCTTATTTGACACATTACGTCATAAAAGACAAGCTATTCAGGACATATGGCATCAAAATATGAGATAGTTTAAGACATGGTGGAAACAATTCTTTTGTAAGACAGTTACTTCAATATGTTGTTGACATTTTGAATTCTATAAAAAGGCACAATTAGCACAGATGTTTTGCAGAAAGTTCACAATATTGAAAACATGTTTCAGAATGAATTTGTAAAGTCAGCCTTCCTGCGTTTGATCTCTCACAGTTCAGATATCCTAATGTGTCTCAATATGTGCATGCACCATGAATTTGGTCAGCGGCTCACCTTAGAATGTTCACTTACAATTATCCCTTCTATTATATTACCATTGATTAGTTCATTGGTTAAAAACTGGAACAAACACTGACCCACAACCCTGCCAACACTTCTTCATTATAAAAACTTCAAAATGGGAAATTGAAGCTTATTTCAAATAGATGATATATATTTTCTGTTGTTCTGTGTTTCTGGTCTGAGTGTAAATATTTTAATAACCTAGTAACATATATTCTTGTGTATAATTGAATGAGATAAGCATATTGGCATTATTTTGGTTTGTGAAATTTTTGAGAAAATACAATAAAAGAAATTTATCATTATTGAATGGTCAGGAAAAAGAAACATCAAACTGAATTATAAATCAGATTCTTCTTGTCAATATTCTAAGCATATGAGTTTTCTTAGTTCCAGAAATTCTACTCATCCTTAGAGGTAACATTATATTCATTACCGTTTTGAGGGGTCCTTTTTAAAAAACTATTAGTTTGTTTGTTTGCCTATTAGTTTTCTAAAGAGAGAGAGAGAATGAAAAGACATTGAGTTGGGGAAGACCTAGGAGGAGTCTGTGGGAGGAAAAATCATGATTAATATATTGTAGGTGACAAATACAAATGGCCAAATCACTATGAATGTAACATTTATATAACTCCTCTGTTGTCTCATGGCTCTTCCTGATATATGCAGTTTATTTTATTCATGTTTAATAATATAAATGTACATGCTAAAATTAATTAAAAAGAATATATTGTATGAAACAAAATTTATTTTTCTTTATTTTCTGCCAACTTATTCTTTAATTTTCTTTTACTTTTACATATACATTTATATTATTACACATATGTACAATAAACTACATACAGCAAGAAGGAGCATGAAACAATTAGGAATTATATAAATGTTACATTCATATTGTTTTGCCTATTGTATTTGGTAAACTTGGAGACTTCTTGAAAATAGAACATAATTACATCATTTCTCCTTTTCCTTTTCTCCCTCAATGTCCCACTCCATGTACTGTTCCCACTCACTCTCATTTAACTAAATAGCTTCCTTTTTTTAAAAAAAAAAATGTTGTTTTATGTAAATAGTGTCTATGTCCCAAAATCTATAAATGAAGCCATATTAATTGATGTAATATTAAGCATATGTCTATCATTCCCGGACTAATCATTTGCTACTGGATAAGTGATTGGTGTGCTCTTCCCTATGGAAAACTATTTGCATTCCATAGCTCCCTGTAGTACTTTGCTGGGGTTGAGGCCTCGTTAGCTTTCACCATTAAGTTGGTATGTGTATTGGTATTACCTTTTTCCAGATCATTTATAAGTGGGCATGTAGATGAGAGTTCATGGGTGTAGCTGTTTTATAACTATTTTATTTATGTTTCATATGCCTCTATCTCTTTTCACCCGAATCCCTTCCAAAAGCCCAGTACCAGGTATGAAAGAAAGAAGGTTAGAGGGGAGAAAGAACACAATTCTCTTTAGCTCCTTCCTGCTGGTTAGGGTCCTAAGGTTTCACGGGTCCAGTCTAACTTTCACTTCATGATATTTCCAACTTCTGGCCGCACTGCAACCACAACAACAACAACCAGGAGCAGCAGAGAGGAGCATCGGCAGGCAGCCTTCTTTCTTAGAGCTCTCGCCCCTCCCTCCCCTACCCCCATCCCTCCAAACCACCGCCCCCCCCCCGCCCCCCGCTCCAGCCCCAACCCAAACACACTCTAGGCTCTGGCATTTATTCCAGAGTCTTCAGAATTGAACCATCTACAGCTGGCAAAGAGCCCCTCTCAGAGATTGCAGGAGGCAGATAGTTTGATGCCGTGAACAAATTTGAATCAGCCCCATATCCCACACCTGGATTAAAACCAAAATATGTTTACATAATATAACTGAGTTTTCAAAGACACCAAAACTTCCAGTACGTAGCTTCTCTGAGATGTCTAGGAGATACAACCTCACAGCAAACTTCCTGTTCCTCTGGCTCTTACAATCTTTCTGGCCCAATTCTGCAAAAATCCCTGAGGCTTGCGAGAGAGTCAGAAATGTTAAAATAAGACATTTAAAATTCCTCTTACTTTGCTTGTTTTTATCCTTTCTTTAAAGTGCCATAGGGCATAGAGTATTTTTCCTCTCCTTGGAATTGTACATTAAAAAACAGAAATCAATTTCTTTTTTGGTCCCATTATAGAATTTATATTACAGATTCTCTTCTTTCCCCATGATTTTCTCTTAATCTTTCTGGATGTTTTCTAAAATTGGTCACTAACAACACATACACCTGGAATTAAATCATTACTCCACCCACACTGACAAGAAAAGCATCTTCATATGCACAGAGGACCATGAAGAAATTTTGTACAAATACTGCACAAATGTAAATTTGAACTCATTTTAGAATCTCCCAACTTAGCACCCCACCAATTAAAGGTAGCAAGGACTCAGTACTAAGGAATAAAAAAAAAAAGAATAGAAGATAATATTGTTTTTTTTTAGAATGTCAAGAATATGCAGTCTGCCACTGTGACAACATAAAAAAAAAACACAGAAAATTTACGCATAAACAGAGACTATTTTAAAATGTTTATAAAGGCATATTCCCACACCCCCAAAAGACAGTGTGTTTTCTTATCTCTGTTTCCAAAATGGTAGTAATAATAGAAGACCCATGACTGTAAGTAAAATGTAGCATCCTATTTTGAAATTGTTTATTATAACCAGGAGATGTCCATATACATACACATGGGACAGAAATAAATGCAAACAAAAGCAAAACTTCACACTTTAAATAAGTAAATAAATCGCCTCACATAATGATTAAAGTTCTAAGTTAAAGTTTTTCACATGCAAAAATTAAAGAAAAAGGGAGTATTAGAAAATATTCCAATACCAAATGCTTATTAAGTAAATAACAATGAGAGTCATAGACAAATTATGATGAAATACATATGTTTAACTCCATTTATTTATAAGTAAATGTCACACAATCTCTCTCATATATACGTATATTATATATGTATTATAGTATATTTATATATATGTATGTATGAGAGCGTATAAGTTCGACAGGTAGAGATAAGTTTTCGGAGTCTCCTCTAGAAATGACTTCTATCACACAAAATGTATCAGTCTCTAAAGATACAGAGAGAATTTAAGAACTATTCCTTGGCCAGATACAGAAGCCTCAAACTTTACTATTTGGCTGTCACCATTGACTAATTTCCAATAATTTTTCACAAAGTGTATGTCACCGTGAAGAACCGCATCATGTTGCTAAGGTATGCTTATCTTTTGGGCTGCTTCAAAATATTCCTATAAAAATTTAGCATTCCTCCAAGTGCAGTGTTCTGTCCTGGAGAATGATGTTCAGGAAATTCTAGAGCCGTTCTCAGTTTATTTCTCAATTTCGTCATCCTTAATGTAGCTTTAAGTGGGATGATTTGTGTTCTCAATTAGCTGTGTCTAAAATATTCTTCTGTCACCAAAATTATTCCTGGAATGTTTCATTTTAGCTTAATATATTTTTAATAGGATTCAAATCACAGGATGCTAAATGTGTAAACTTCTTAGCAAATGAATTAACATCATTAAAATAGAATGCGTGCGCACTTTTACTGCATTATCTAATTTCTTTAAAATATTTTGAAAGGGAACTATGTTTAAGTTAAATTTTTGCTTTGGTGCCTGGTTTTTTCCCTCTGCCCAAGCATTTTCAGATAAAAGAGGCCCTGTTTCAAAATTGCTTTATGGTGTGTGTAGGGTGTGTGTGTGTGTGTGTGTGTGTGTGTGTGTGTGTGTGTGTGTGTGTTTGCATCACACACTAATCCTGATGCAGTTTTAAGAACAATCTTTCTCCTGTCTTTCCTGAAGTTTATTAAAATCTTACTAGATTTGGGTCCTTGGATAAATCTCTATATTTCTAAGCATCTAAGACTTTTATTTTTAAAATTTGAAATAAGATTGTCTGATCCTCCACACTTTATTGAAAATGCAGGAGAGCTTTAAAATGGTGGAAAGAAAAGGGATTTATTCAAACATACACAGTGTCAATGTTTGGTTAAATTACCTATTTTTTTAAAAAAAGACTTTTTCAGCAGTATTGATAGATAGTCCTATAAAGTCCCTAAATTTTAACAACATCTTGCTTCAACCACACTTTCTCTAATTCCGATTATTTCTTAAGAGGTCAAATATTTATCTAGGCATAGTGTACCTGTACCCTCAGAAACTGTGTGGTTGAAGAAAGTTGTTAAGTTCAGGGACATTAGGAAATATACGTCAAGACTCACACAACACACACACACCCACCACACATACACACACACACAAAACTTAAAAATATTTGTAAACATTATAGCAGGAGAGTGTCTTATGAATCTAATCAGGCACCATGATGAATTTGATGACTAATTCTAATCAAATCACAATCCCACTTGAAATGTGCCATTACTCAGAATAAATTATCTAATAAACTAGTTCCATTGACTATATAAATCATATCTCGTATGTGCTAAGTTTGACATGTAGAAAGAAAGGCATGTCAGTACCCAGGTGTCCTGGGATGTGGCTTCATTTTCTGAATTACTGTTAAAAAAAAAACAATGTCAGTTCCCTGGAAGAAAGCATCAACATGTGAAGAGAACATGGCTTAATTTGTCCTTGAATTAGATTTACATCTCAGGGAACCTGTTTCAACATTTTCTACAAATGATTACAATGGATAATAAATAGATCAGACGACTATAGAAAGTTCAGGAGGAAGCAAAATTTGAGACTTTTATTGATAATTCTATTTATTATTTGAAATATTGCAGGACTCTACTAATAACTGAAAACAAATTTTAAATAAGGTTCTTCCTATCAGGTGGTTTTAAAATCACTGGAGTTGAAAACAGGAGCTCAACTTTGAGGTTTGCTCTTCATGTCATGAATGTGATGCTACATGAGATATGTACGGAAAGGTCAAGTTTGCATATTTATAGCTGTCAAACATTGTCATCTTAGTTTCACGCTTATTGTGAATAGGTAAATGACTGAATAAATAATTGACTACTTTTACCACAAATATAAATGACTAATATGCATAAGTAACTAGTACCCTAATTAAAATTAAGAATGTCCACAGTTGATCACAGTTACAGCTGCAAAAACAAAATTATTTAATTGGTCTCCATGTTTACCATTTTTTAAATGGGCTTACAAAAATTTAAATATAATGAAATGAAGGGAGATGAGCAACACATTTTTGAAGGTTAGACACTGGTAGAGATTTTCAGGATTTCACAATATACGGTTATGGGAGACACTGGTATGATCAAACCGAAAAAGTGTGCACTCATTTTGTATTTTATAAATATCAGTAGAGTTTAAATTGTGTCTTAAAGTGTAACCTGGAAGATGGAGAAGCAACTTAATGTGTTTTTATTGTTAAAAAAAAAATAGTGGTGTTTAAATCAATGCTCATTGAATATTAAGACATTTATAGAAAGCAATCAAAAGCCTAAACCTTGGGGTGATCTTTGTGCACACTGTGCAAAGGTTGTGTTTGTGTTATTCAAATGCTGATTTCTGTGCCAGCAGGGATCTGAGTACAGACTGGGCTTTGGTGGTGTTACTCTTCTGGTGCCTCACATTTTCTAAACACCCTCTCTAACACCTTCGGATGGGTTTAATAAAGAGCTGAGTGGCCTATAGCAGCCAGAGAGGGAGGTCGAACTTCCCGGAAGAGGAAGACAAAGCAACTCTGGGAAAGGATCAGGCAACGGAGGTACTGGTACTGAGCACAATTGAGGAGCCATGAGCCAGTACATAGAACAGTGTAAATGGGTTAACAAGTTATACCAGCTCGTTGGGAACAGGCTTAGGCTAGGACCAAGCTTTCATATAATAAAAAGTCTCAGTGTCATCGTTTGGGAGGGTGGCTGGCAGGTCGAGATATTCTGGTGATGTAGCAATCAAAACAATGCTGAGACACACAAGCAAAGGCAAAACCTAGCAAAAATGAGTCTGTTTTTCCTTTCCCCAACAGTGTTGCCCTCACCTGGGAACCCATCGGAATCTCGCTTCTTTGTTTGCCTTTCTCTGGGGAAACTCAACGCCAAAAAAGCTATAGCGCTCTAATTACTCCCGTATTTACTGCCCGTTTGTGGACAAAGTCACACTAAAATAGTCTTTCAGATAGATAAATTGCGTTCATCTAGCCTGGACTGGACCAGACTGTTGTGTATGCACAATTAGACAAAGTGTCCTCTCCGTGAACTGCTAAAGATTTACCATCTTATCCCTATGTATGATGGAAAATGCAAATGACTGAAATCAGCCTCCTCCAGGGGAAAAGACCCATGTGGTGAACTAATTCTTTTATAACCCACACCAATCAAAGAGAGAAACAACTTCCACCCTGCCCGGAGCAGCCAACTCCTCCTCCTCCTGTATTTAGGCCTACAAAAATAAGCCCCAGGCAAGAACACGCAGGGATTCTTGAGCCACAAGAAGATCCAAGGCCTGCTTCTATTTTGCAGCATGTCTATTCTGAACTTCTAAATAAGTGTGTTTCATGCTCTGGTTTCTGGTTTCTTTTCTTGTGCTAGTCTCTCTTGTCGCCAGCTTCGATTGGTGTCTTCTCAGGTCTCTGTCTCTCCCTTCATGTCTCTCTGTGTACTGGTCGGTGTTCTCTAGATGAAAAGAACTGATATACGTTTTATACATGGGATTCCTTTTTAATAGGATTGCTTACACACAGTGGTTCTGCTGGTCCAACATTGGCTGTGTGCCACGAGAAAGTCCAACAATCCAGTGGTTGTTAGGAGCAAGAGGCTGGATGTCTCTGCTTGTCTTCAGTAGATCCTGGAATCCCAAAGAAGTGGGTACTAATGTTAGTGACAG
The DNA here is from genome assembly GCF_903995435.1 of Acomys russatus. Lineage (NCBI taxonomy): Eukaryota > Metazoa > Chordata > Mammalia > Rodentia > Muridae > Acomys > Acomys russatus. Next base: position 27,285,196 of record NC_067162.1, read on the forward strand.
AAGAGATTTGCTAGAGAGAGCAACAGCAACGAGACAAAGAGGGAATGAGGTTCCTTCTTTTATGTCCTTTATGTAGGTTCCCAAAAGAAGTGTGGCTCAGATTAAAGGTGGCTCTTAACCACCCAAAAAGATCCAGATTAAAGATGTGCCTTTCTATTCCAAGTGGTTTAATTAAGAAAAATCTCTCATAGGTGTGTCCAGCCTCTTGGCGTAGTACAGTCCAGATTTAATTAATTTAGCACCAAAATTAACTGTGTCCATCTCCCTCCTCGCCTTTCTCCTTCCTTCATCCTCTGGCTCTCTCCTCATTGTTTCTCCAAATAAATAGGTACTAGTCATTGAATATAAAATAACTTGTATCATTTATACTTCAGCAGCTTTCATTATGTTTATGAGAGCATTTTAATGCCTATAAAGTATTAATTATACATGATATAATATAAACATATAATATATAATATATTATGTAAGTATATAAAATAATTCACTTCCCTTTAGTTCTAATGAATTTTAATACATGTTATAATATAATATAATAAACATATAACACACAATTACATGGTGAACATGTTAACTATTTTTTAAAGTACATAATGTATTTCAAATATAAAATTTATATAAGAATATCAAAGCACAGAACTTTATCACACATATGATATACATGTGTATATTTGTACATATATCACATATATACAAATATATTTATATATGCAATGTATATACATGTTATGTATATACCTAAATTCATCTTTCCACCATTGTTTTAGATATGGTATACGAATAAAATAGAAACTTGACACTGAAATTAGCTTCAAATCTCTGTCATATATGAAATATCAGTCCATGGGTATGGACCTAATTTTAGCTCAATTGTTAAAGGGGCCAGGTATCTTCTAACTAACCTATTTAATCTTCATTCTCAGGGTGTCCTTCCTATGTGGTAAAGATTTTACCTATAAGTCCATGAATAGTAAATATATTTTCTTTGAAGTTAATTTAAAGTCACATGTATAAATTTACAGGCAACTTGAAGGATATATAAACTTGGGAAGTAAACACAATGCTTAAGCCTTCATAATACAAGACTAGCTTGTAATAGTGCATGGTTCCCATTCATATCTAAATGTATTCTGTGCTTTATCACAACAATCACTGAGCTATTTGTTTTTCCTTCTTTGTGAATTTTTATTTTTTTCAAAGAATATTAGTTGTGATCATTTGTCCTCCAGGAAGGAAAAATAGATAATAATTCATTGTTTTCTATGTCCTAACTTCAGGACTGTTTGTGGTGGATATTTGCATTTATTAATTTGTGTTTATTATAGGTGTTTGAATTTACTTACCAAATAAAATGTATTCACATTTGACCCATTGATTATATTCCAACATCCTTTTATAATTAACTCAGGTTATAAGAGACCTGAGGTTACACTACTTGGGCAATTTTCTGCTAATCTTCTCAATTTCACTCAAAATAAATATTATCTATACCTATGTTCAAATTTATTTTTCATTTGATTACAAGTCCATCTTGAGTAGATTTTCTTGTTAATGCAGTTTGATTTATCATTTCTTTTAACAATATTTTGCTTGAGTTAATGTGTTCTGTGACTATACCATAATACATCTTCTGTAGCACGTAGTCACAAACCATTTTATTTCACATTTGTATTTAATGTGACATAAAAGATTTGATCGCCACACATAGTGTTAATTCTATGAAATGATTGAGAGTGACGAATGGCCAAAGAGCTCATTTCCCCTCAGGAACAGTCCCTTTTGTCTCTACGCACTTTGTTAAATAATTCGACTTTCCCCAAATCTTTGCAATGCCCACTCCTTTGAATAAACGTTTCCAACTTATTTACAAAGCTTTTTGTAGTCATTTGTTAATTATACTTACCAGATAATGCCAATTATCCCTGTCACTGCGTTTTCACACACTTCACATCTTGTTCCTCTCCACTCCCTCCGCTTTGCCTCTTTTTCCCTTCCTCCCTTGTCTGCCTCCTTTTGAACTTTCTCCTTCTCTTTCTATTCCTTTTCCTCCTAAGAAGGACCTTCACTATCCTGGAATCTTTACATGTGAACTTTATTTCTGTTACAATCTTATAACTAGGCTTTTGAGGCACACAAAATTGGAATCGGTTTGTGTGTGTGTGTGTGTGTGTGTGTGTGTGTGTGTGTGTGGCCCTAGTGACGTTTCAACTGAATCATGTGTGGCTGTGGATCTCTTCATTTCTGAATGATAGTCAGCCTTCTAGTATTTCACATGTTAATTTCCTCTCTGTTGTCCAATAGAATGTTGCATAGGTATTCCCATGCGTTTTGCACTTCTATATGTCCTACTGAGCTGTCGGTTTTATGGTTCAGTTCAATCGTTCCGGCTTCAAGAGTGCAATGCTGCTGACTTTGTGTCTGTCTTTTCATTCAGCTACACTATTCAAATAAAACATGACAATTGGGCCACTTTTGTACCCTCATATATGTTCTTTTGTATCTCTTATTTTATTTTTCCAATCACTGAAATCATCATTTTCCTGAAGATATAAAATTATCATTAACTGGATGCCGTATGTTCTATTAATTTCAACTTGGGGCAAATTTGCTTTGCCTCCTCCTTAATATTTACAGTTTTACAGTGTATGACCTCCATGATGGAGCACGTTCGTACTGCCTGAGAATACAGCTTGCTCCTGTTCTTTTCCTGATCTCCCCACTCTTCCATTCTCTTAGGCGCTGGTCACTTTATAACCCATTGATTGAGCCATGGTTCCTGTCTTCAAAGTCAGGGATCTTTTTCTGAACCTGACCCTTGGCTTCTATGCTGAGAGCCATGACAAGAGCAGCATGAACAGCGTGAACTCAGTTGACTTCACTGCCGCTCTCACTGCCACTCTCAATGCCCCTCTTCTCTCTAGTCTGTGAGAGCATTTATTTTATGACAGAATGTTTCAATGTCTTTCAAACTTATCTTGTAGAGTTGACACATACCTCATAGGTGTGATTTGTGCAAGCAGGGACTTGCATGGGGACTTAAACTCTGAATATAGGGTGTCCTTCTGAGTGTAAATCTCTAAATGTTTTTGCATTAACTATGTAAATAATGCATCAAATTTATGCTGTATTTCCTGTTGTTCCATCTTATCTAAGTATTTAAGATGCATTCTACACTATAAAAATTTGCTATATGTTCTATTTCTCAATATATTGATTTAAGCCTGTGTCTCCTTTTGTAATTTTTAATAATTTCAATATTATCATATAACTACTTTTATAGAGTATTAGTCTTAATTTTTACATAGGCAATCTCACTTGCAAAGTAAGATAAGAATCAAACCATATAAGGACTTTATATTTTTAATATTTATCAGCTCTGAAATGTATTTTAATGACTACAGTGACACAGGGATCCAACCCTTCACATGAAAATTCTCATACACCAGAGTGTACTTACTGAATAATCTATACTTACCTCCTTACATGAGTAACCACTTGTTATAGATAAAATTACACATAAATTGCATTTCAATGTTTTATTTTTATATTAACCTGTTTGTCATTGTCTTGAAGTATTATGTAATGTGATATACAATTATGGTAAACTAAATTACTTTAAAAAGTCAACACCTTCAATTTTTTATTACTTCCATAAATTTGAACTTTGAAATTAAATTTTAGTATTAGATTGTTTTTCCATAGGGTCCTAAGAAATTTTAGATCATTGTTAAACTACAAGAAATAGGAGGCCACGAAAACACAGATATTTTTATGTTCGGAGCTCTTTAAAAAAAAAAAAGAAAAAAACAAATTAGGAAACATTCTTTCTTGCTTGAAAAAAACTCCAAAAATAACCCTCCAAACAAACAAAACTCCAAGTTTCAGGAAACTCCTCATAGACAATAATTACATCAATGGGGACTTCCCATCAGGTTGTGCTCAGTCATTTCTCACTTTCATCCCATTGTTCAGCTTGTGAGAGCTCATTGCTCATATCCCTCGACATAGATCAGTCTGTCCTGGTTGTGAATGTTGTGCAATTCATAAACTATTATTTTCATAACTAAACATTTTCTAATGTATTTTGCCAAATTGTTATCTTTTAATTTAAACAAAGACAAATATATTTAATTTGATTATCAATATAAAATGAGATACTCAAACATTTTCATCAAGATGGACGCTCTCTGTGTATTTGACCTTATTCCATAGAGTTCTGAGCTACACCTTGCTGGCTTGTGCCTCTTTTCACAATGAAACTATGACTCACTGCTAGAGTTTACACAGGTGTACAGGCACAATTGTGAGGAATAGGATGAATTTTAAACTCCTCAAAGAAATAGTGTATATTTTTTATTCTAATTTTGATGCATGTTAAAATCTTAGCTTTTCTATACCTAGGCGTGGTCTTGGTTTTTCCGTAAATACATATTCAGTGCATGAAATATTTTTAGAGCCTGTATCGTGACAACTGATGTATCACTGAGTGAACTATGATCACTTACTTTGTCAATATAATGTATAAGTATTTATTTCAGAAATAAATGCAGTTAGAAGTATATAGAAGGTATTCTGGTCACTAGTTAGCTGTGTTTTGCAACTGAAGTAATAGTGAATTTCTTAGCTAAGAAAAGCACCCAGCAGCTGAAGGAAACAGAGACAGAGACCCATAGCCGAACATTAGGAAGACAGGGATGGAGGACTGAAAGATCCAGAGAGGTCAAGGACAGCACACACACACACACACACACACACACCCCTACAAAATCAACAAACCTGGACCCCACAGGTGTTCACAGAGACTGAACCAACCACCAACCAGATAGCATCCTTGGAATGGCTCTAGCTCCACCCCAACACACACACACACACACACACACACCACACACACACACACACACACACACACATATGTAACAGATGTACAGATTAGTCCTCATGTGGGAGCTCTAATATCAGGAGTGGTGCCATCCCTGATTCTGTTGCCTGCATTTGCATTCCCTTCTCCTAACTAGACAGCCTTCTGTAGCCTCAATAAAGAAGATGTGGCTCAGTCCTACTTGATAGGTCAAGGCTGATTAATACCCATTGGCCTCTCCAGTCTCTGAAAAGAGTAGGAAGGGACAGGTGGAAGAAGGGGAAGTGAGAGGGAGGGACTAGGAGGAAAGAGAGGAGTGGAGTGACTTCCTCCCAGGATGTAAAGTAAATAAACAAATGAATGAATGAAAAAATAAAAAATAAAAGCAGTAGAAGAGAGTCAAGGGACAATTGTCAGATATGAGGTTTATGGACATGTGCCCTTAACTTCTTCACACTGTTTTCCTTATATCTCACTTCTTTAGCAGCAGAATAAGCTACTTTTAGTTGCTTTCCAACGTCACTTCCTAATGCTACCCATTCTATTTCCAAAGGTAAATTGGATGATTGTAAAAATCTGAGTTGACACACTAATGTAATCAATATGCTATTAATGTAATAATTAAACAAAATACTTTATTTCTTCAATAATTGATTAAATATATACTTAAGTTATCAAGAAACCTTCTAAAATAAAGGACTCACAACCAGTTTTTGCTCCTCGAGGCAACCTTGTTTTCTTAGTGGTCAAAATTCTGAAGAAAACAGACAATGTAACTTAACTGACTGATTTATACCAATGCTTACCAAAATTATTTACTCTAAGACCTTAGTCAGTGAGCTCTGGAACCATAAATTCTGAGATGTTTCTTTCTGTGTTCAGTGAGATAAATGGACAACAGAAATGTGAATGGTCTTGTGTGTCACATTGACATGGAAGACGTGATTTGGAAATCACATGGCTTTCATCATATGGGGATTCCTGGGTCACATGATTTTCATCAGATGGGGATTCCTGGGTCACATGGCTTTCATCATATGGGGATTCCTGGGTCACATGGCTTTCATCATATGGGGATTCCTGGGTCACATGACTTTCATCATATGGGGATTCCTGGGTCACATGACTTTCATCATATGGGGATTCCTGGGTCACATGACTTTCATCATATGGGGATTCCTGGGCCATACAATCTTGACTAGTTTCTTTACACATTTATGAAGATGATTTCTCCCAAAAGATCACTTGATGTTTTAAAAAGAAACAAAGAAATATTCATACGTGGTGAGGATAGAAACTCTTTGATGATGGCCACATGGCTCTCTTATACATGCAATTTGCACTGACTTGGTATAGGAAGAAGAGAAACAGGAAGTAGGAGGTATGAAACAATCTATAGTGAATCATATATAAGCTGCAAGCACCCCAGGGGGGTGGTATCACTTTACCCAAAAGTGTGTGTTCTAAGTACAATGATCAACATTATTTTCTGAATGGATTTATGTTGAATAAAACTATGTAAATCTCCCTGAACATGTCCCTCTATTTACAAAATTAGAGGGATGCTTTGTTGACCAGAGGCATATATTTCTTTGCCCTATATTTTAGTTTGTTACTATCTCCTAAATTATTTTGAAAATAATTACAAGTGTTCATTAATTAGCTTCAGAAACTAATGCAAAACACATGTTTTGTTTTATTTTTTTTTTCCTTTTCTTCGGTTTTGTCTTTTCAGTTGATTAAATTTATTTGTCCTTTAGTAGTTAGTTCTAATTCACAATGACTAGAGATTTTTTTAATAGGAAAAGGGACATAGTTTACCATGTATAGAGACTACTTGGTATATAATTGTATTTTGTGCATAGCATACAGAGATACAGAACACTCCATATGGCTTCGGTCAACACAGCTTTGTTTATCCTGGTACTATGCACATATCTGGACTCCCAGACACCTCTGTAGCAAATTTCCAGACTTCCTTGAGTGTCAAAGGTTCACTCCAAATATGTGCTTTTGAATGTTGATATGGTATTCTTAGGTCACTGACTCATTGATGGATGAACATTCCTTCTTTTCAGCACATTTCTTTGCTGAAGCCATTTTGCCAAGGTTGGAAAGCCATACTATAATTATGTGTGGGAAATCTAATAATCAAAATTACAGGCTCTTCATCATTGGATTTTCAGTTTAACATGTCTCTCGGTTTAATTTGGACTTGTTGTCCATGTTCTTTACTTAGTATTGTAGAAAAAGTATAAAAACACAGAGAACTTACATTTTATTTATTAGTTTATTTGCTTTGCATAGAAGTAAAATTGCTTTCATACACCAAGGTTCAAAGATAGTAATTTCAGGCTTGCAAAGCAGAGTGATTTTAACATAGTGGTTATTTCTCTCCACTGCCTTATAAAATTATTGTGATATTATAGAAACTTTTTTTCCTAGTGTTATCGATAGACAAGGAATAATTCCCTGTCTGTAATCAATCTCAAGAAAGCTAAATTGCCTCTTTTATTATCTGGCATGATCTGCTGCAGTTTGAGTCTTACATGTCTGACTGTATCAGGCTAGCCATGGTACACTTTGGAAATAGTAGAAACTTTTACAAGTACATGCCAGTGGGAGGTGCCTAGGTACCCAAGGGCATGGCCCTTAATTAAATTGTGAAGCTGCATTTCTTCTCCATTACTATCTGGCCAGGAAGTGAGCAAGCTTGCTTTATTGTGTCATGACACCACAGGCACAAAACACAGGGATAACGTTCTTATGACTGAAACCTAGAAAAATCATCAGTTGAACAAACCTCAGTTCTTTATAAGCTTATTACATCAAGCACTAATTATAACAAGAGAAAAATGGCACACACTCTCCAAAAGTAACCTGATTTTAGAATCCCAGACATGAAACCTTGGGACTCAAGCGTAAATTGGAATTAGTAAAAGGTGTGAGACATTTTAAGTATTTTTTTTTCAATACTAACAAAAGAAAAATTTAAAAACGGAAAGTTCAAACTCTTGGTATTAGCAAACATAACCGTTCAGATCAAATTCAACATCAGGCTAATTGCACTTTTGAAGGCATGTCTGATTATGAGAGATGCAAATTAGACATTTATGTTGTTCTGACTCTTGTACCTGGGGAGTGTTCTGTTTGGATGAAAGAAGCTTCTGTTTGCTTTTACATTTCTTTTGGAACTGTTCCTAAGCATGAGGACATTTAGGTTTGTGTGCACACTGCTCAACAGGCAGGCAAGCATCAGCAGGACGTGATTGCTTAATACTCCAATGTCTTTAAATTACAGTCTTTATAAAACTGCTTCACTGAACTGGTAGAATTTTTTCATCATTTTATTAGACAAATTGGCATACATAGAAAATGTATAGTATATTAAGCCCCTCAAGTTAAAATATTCAACTTGAGTTTGTACAATGATTATGAATACCCCAGTATCTAATTTAAATGGTTATTGTTATAAATAAATCATTGGAATACCCAAACAACTCCTTGTTTATTATTCAAATTGTTGTTTTTCTCTGTATGTGCTACATTATTTATTCACTTAATAACTGGAACCACTAAGCCCATACATGTTTTTATGAACAATCATAAAATGTTTTGTGATACACTAAGCCAAAATGTATTTGAAGGTTACTGCTTCCCAACAGCCAGTAGATCTTAATTACTAGTTGCATGAAACAATGTCTTAGATATGCGAGGAGGTTTTTCCCTGGGGAGAGTATAGTTACAATTACCCTATATGTATTCCATCACTGAAACCACTAGCCAAATGTTCTTATAGGAAGATGTATATTAGTCTTTATGAGCATCACAGGAGAAAGGATTAATCATCTTTGCATAAGGTCTGTTGGATAAACAAAATCTATGTTTGAAGACTGTGTGCTATGACAATTCACATGTATTACACACATTGAATTCTATTTCATACGCATTTACTTTCATTCACTGAACATCAAGTGATCATCTGTTAATAATGAAATGGTGTGAAGTTTGGTCACAGTTCACTGACATTTAAAACATAAGGGAATTATGTGAGAAAATTTCTATTATTTGTGAGTAGTCACACAGCTGTACACAGTGGAAAAGAGTATCTACGTTGAGGTTAAACAACCACAATTGTAAAATAGTTTTATCACTTAAACTTATACAGTTCTATGAATTATATTTGACTTGACTGAGGGTTATATTCTTATATGTAAAATGATAAGAATTCTTTACTTTGGAGGATAGCTGTGATTATAATTTTAAATTAAATGCCCTAGTGAATGTAGAGCCTTTTGCTGGCTTTTAACTCATGGAAAGTTATTCATAAATGTTACTTTCTTAATTTCTTCCTCCCCATTCAGGGCAAAGTTCTAAAGCATATGGTGGAATGCACAAAACATGCTTTCTAAGAACCATGGATCTGCATCTACAACCTCTCCTTCCAGATTCAAGAGTCCTTTACTGGAATCAACTGCTTTCCTGATGTGTTTTCATGAGACTACTTCGTCTTTCCATATTTCTACACTTTCTATGTAGATACCTCATACTCCATCCAATAAATGATGATTTTTTTTTATATTTTGACAATGCCAAAGATTGTGTCACATTGAACATAAATAATAGACACTTATTAGGAAATGAAGGGTGTTATTTCTTTCTACAAACCACTGATAGTTAATATCATAGTTTGCTTTCTTACCAAAAAGATGCCTTGTGATCATAGTATTATGTCTAAGAATAATAATGAAAACATTTAGCTATTTAGTTCCCCAAGTATCTATATTGAGGTACAGAAATAAAATATTTTGGAACTCTTCTACTTGAGAGTGGCAGAAGATTTTTTTGGAACATACTTTTAAAGTAATTTCTGTTACGAAAGAACACGGTAGAAAATTGGGGCTGTGTAAGCCCAAAGACTAAGCACCTCTCCTTGTGCTAAGACTGAACTGGACAAAGCCAATAGGAGGAAAGAGTCCCAAATGATGGCTCAAGGACAGCCGCAAGAACACCAAGCTACACAACCATAACATATAAGCAGAGGACCTAGGTTAGACCCATGAGGGTTTCCTGATTGTTGGTTTGGTCTCTGTGAGCCCCTTGAACAAAGGTTAGTTGATCCTGCTGCTGACCCCCCTTTCAGGATCCCCCAAACTCTGCCTAATTTTGGCTGTTGCTCTCTGCCTCTCTTTCCATAATTTGCTGGATGAATCCTTTTTGATGGTGATTATTCTAGGCTCCATTCTACAATTATAACAATGTATCATTAGTAATCATTTCATTGATATGTTTTCTTTCTGGGAGTCCTGTTTGGTTCTATCCTAGGTCTCTGGGCTATCCAGCCTCTGGTTCCTGGCCCGCCAGTGTCAGAAGTATCTTCCTTCATTGGTTGGTCACTCGTACAATATCTGCACCACCTTTACCCCAGAACATCTTGCAGCAGGACAAATTGTAATTTTGGAGATTTTTGTGGCTGTACTGGTATCCCCATCGCTCCGCTGGAAGTCTTGCCTGCTTACAGGAGATAGCCTTTTCAGGTTTTTGTCCTCCATTGCTAGAAGTTGTAGATAAGGTCACCCTCCCTCACTCATATTGTCCTGGAAGTTTGCATTGCTCTATGTTTGTAGCTGGTCACAAAAATGCCCCAATTTTAGCAGTCTCTCCTAATACTCTATCCCTCCCACCTCACCCTATGCAATCCCTCCTGTTCCCATCCCAATCAGCCCCAGTTTACCTGAGATATCTATTCTATTTCCCCTCCCCAGGGAGGTTCATCTAATTCCCTTTGAGCTCTCCTTTTACTTAGCCTCTCTGGGTTTGTGGGTATGTATTTCTTTTTTTTTTTTACTAAAAACAGTTACATCACTTCTTGCCTTCATAATCCTCCCTCCAACCTCTTTTTTTCTCCTCTTATCAACCTTCCAATGCCTCCATACACACACCAAATGAATTACATCTTTTTAATTATATATATATATATATATATATGTGTGTGTGTGTGTGTGTGTGTGTGTGTGTATGTGAGAGAGAGAGAGAGAGAGAGAGAGAGAGGAGAGAGAGAGAGAGAGAGAGTCCATTTGATATAGGATTTATTTATGTAATTTCAAGGTGCCCATTTCGTATTGGATAACTGATTGAGGGAATCATTCTCCAATTTGGTTATCATTAGTTGCCTGAAGTTTGTTTTTTTGGATTGTTTTGTTTTATTTATTTGCTTGTTTGTTTTTAAACTATGAGTAAGATCCAAGGAGATTTATCCCTTCTACATTAACAAGTCTATTTATATTGTCATTGGTCACTTCTTGTTTGAACACTTGTTTTGTTGAGTTGTCAATGACTTTCATATCCCTGTTGTTTCTAGGGGACAATATGTCTCAACAGACCTCCTTGTCCTCTGACTCTTCTAAGTTTTCTGCTTCTCTTCTGAAATGTCCCATTAAGACTTAAGTGCAAGAGTTGTGATGTAGATGTATCAGTTAGTGCCGGGCTCCACACGAGCCATTGTTATTTGCGTTATAATCTGCTGTAATTCTCTATGATGATTTCCCTAGCTATCAAGAGAACCCTCTGTGAAGAAGGATGAGACTCCCTGGTGTCTATAGGTATAAAGATTAGTTTTATGATGCAGATAGGAAATATACTGGTCTAGTGAAGTGATGGTAATAGTTTTTTTTTTTTTCTTATATCCATGAACTTACCAACTCAAAGTGTTTGACAAGGTTTCTAGTACCAGACATGATTCTTTTCTTATTAAATGGGCTCAAGTCTAGTTCGACAGGCATTGGCTATTGTCAGGATAAGACTGACATTATTGTGTCTTTAGTGATACCTTAATCTACTGCTCATTGTTATAGTTCAGTGTCACCAATGTTGGATAGGAATATCAATTGCTTCCCTGCAAACTTACAAAGCATTTTCTAGTACAATGAAGCTAGACCATAAGATAGAGATTTTTTAGGTTAGGACCCACCTATACTCTTCTGAGTCCTGTGTCTGATAGTATGTGGTATCTTTAGCAATAGGAGCTACCTCCAACCTCTCAGAGGTTGCCACAGGCAAAAGAAATAGCTTACACTGTTTTGGGTGTCACTTGGACTACACTAACAAAGAGCTTGAATGGAAGTTTATCATCTGGGACTTTTGCTATCTAGTGCATGAATCTTAGGGGAACATTTTTAGACCATATGACATAACCCCTGTATGTGTGTGTGTGTGTGTGTACGTGTACATGCAAGCGTGTGTTTATAATATTAGGAAAATATTGATAACAGTATTTCTTGAGGCGTTAGTTAAATATCTTCATTGTTACCTGTCCTTCCTTCTTCTCTCCTGTTTAGGCCTTACTCCTCTATCCCCAATTAGAGATCGGTCCCCCATATTTTTACTTTTCCCTATTTGCAATTGAATCTGTTCTTCACCTCTCTGCCCACAGACCCTGCTGTTGTGCGGTAAAAGTTAGAGAAGCTAGCAACATCAAAGGCAGATTCAGTGTTAGCAGAGTTGGATGAATGCTAATGAAGACATCATTAAATAAGTGCTTTTCTAGAAAAAGAAAGAGTGCACCTGAAGATTTCTACATTGTGCTAAATCAGTAGGACAATGATTTTAACTACTTTCTCTGTTGAAATAACTTCCAATTATTTCTCTTGTTGGAAACTTAATATGATAGTCATAAGACTTGCATATCCAATACATACAAGTATGAAATGAACAGGATATTTTTCACAATTCTATATACTAATGAAAGTATGAAATAGCTCAAATATATAAGACTATATAGACTATACAAATGGTGATATGGGAAGGTTATATTAAAATGCATTTTCAGCACTGTGATGATATAGAAAAATACATATGATATATTGCTAGGTGAGTCAGAAATTTAAATGACACAACTATTTAATTTAGTATCTTTTTTACTCATCCTCTCAAACATACATTGATAGAAAAGGAAAAGGAAACACCAATAATGGGATAATGGCTTGTTAGGGATGGTTTTAAATTTTGATTTTTTTTCCTTTTTTATTATTTTATGCATTTTAAACATTCAGAATACATTACTTTTTTTTTTTTTTTTTTCGAGACAGGGTTTCTCTGTGTAGCCTTGGCCATTCTGGACTCACTTGTAGACCAGGCTGGCCTTGAACTCACAGCAATCCGCCTGCCTCTGCCTCCCGAGTGATGGGATTAAAGGTGTGCGCCACCATGCCCGGCCAGAATACACTGCTTTTAAAAAAGTGACGTAAATAATAATTAATTAAGTTTCAGGTATTAGTAGATGCAACTACTAACATGTTATTTGCTAAGCTTTACACATGATTCCTCTGTAGAAACATCTGCTGACTCACCACTCATGGCACAAGTCTTGCATTTATTGCAAAACTCATTGGTTATTCTGGAAGATTATGGGAGGGCCCAACAGGCATGATGACATTGAGTGAGATCTTAAGGATGTGTTGATAAAATCAGGTAAGAGACAGTGAGTACTTTATATGTGGTGAACAGTGAAGCTCTTAGACAGTATTCATACATTCAGCCATTATGTAAGGACAAAATATTATGTGCCAAAAATCCTTCCAGGCACTTGGGGATATAAGTGAAATATGTGGATGTGTGAAATGTTCACAGAGTCTCTAAATGTTTATCTCAGATAATATAGCTGAAGAGTCAAACTGAAATCAACACTCAAAGATTATTTAAGCTATACTGAATCCAGAGTCCCATACATGAATTTGTGTTTGTCTAAAAATGCATCTTTCAACAAAGGAATCCATATCAAATGGCTAGGAGTTCAAAAATAGGTGTTTTAAATTTCAAGTATTTGATAATGAAAGCAATTGTATATTTCAAAATGCTCATGATCAAATTTTTCTTATATTTTCCCATGAAACATGCCTGAAATTAGACAAGAACATTCTTTTTCTGTACAATTAATTATTGATAGTATACAAGATGGTACTGATGCTTTCAGTTCACTTATGAACCATTTAAAAATAAACATTCTTATAACTGAATAAATATAGTTTTTTTTGTTTTTTTTTTTGTTTTTTGTTTTTTGCTTTCTAATTAGCTGTGTAGTTATTTAATAATTCCCAGCTGCATTAACCTGCACTTTCATGGTTGAAAATCCAAGTGTATCAATACCTGGCCTCACACAATTCATCTTGATTATTGTCAGTCTCATTATATTATTTTGATACATGAGGGTGCTGTGACCATCGCTATTGTGAAGATTCCAGTACATGGAAATCAGATCAGAGCTTCCATCTCCATTGAATAATGTCATTCTTACCCTTGAACTTATTTAAAGTCAATTAACCTGCCTGAAAAGGAAGCTATGAAAGAACTATTTTCCAGGTATACCTAGATCCCTTAGTGTACAAGCTCTTGCATGTGTTACAATAACTCATTATATGTACACTCTATACAATATAGCATTTATACTATTTAAAGTATATTTTACTCACTTATTTAACACAAATGTTGCAAGCATTTTGCAGTAACAATCTCGACTGATGACTATGGGAGAGACGAGAAAGTCACTGGTTACTAGCAATTTACAGATAAATGAAGTCTCCTGTTCTGACGAAGTGCCCAGATATTAGCGAAAATAAAATCACTCTGATATTTCATGCTGTTGTGTAGTAATTTCTCCCAAGAAAAACCATCTTGGAGGGAAGCTCATTAAGCTTTGAATATTCTAAAGGAAGATAACTCATTCCATCCTGCAGAGAAGCTCTTGAAGGCTTAAGAGAGGCCAATTAACAAGTCAAGGCCATCAGGAATCCCTCAAACTGATCAGACCCACCAGACTCCTCCATCCATAAACTAATGTAAGGATTTTGGACCACACTCTCAAAGAAATAGAAATGCCGGAAGAGAAACATCATTTAAATGACCTGGAAGAAGCACAAACCAACTGATGTGCCTGAAAAAGACATTTTTTAATTGTTGAGCTGCCTGCAGGTAATACAGAGACCTCCATATTTCCAACTTTTATGAGCCAACAAGCATGAACACATGCTTGAGTGATCTTTTTGCTGATGCAAAGCTGTCTTGAAGTGATTTCCACACCTGTAATTACTTTAATCACTCGTACTCTTTTAAGTATCCTCAATAAAACTCATTGGCTCACCAAGGTGGACTTTGATGTATTCTTATGTGGATCTGTTGATTCTGTCTCTGGTGTGAGTATACAATTGGGAGTTATTAACCTCCCCAAAATATAGTCACAACTAACATGATCCAGGTTTTCTATTTCACTTTACATATTATGCATGCTTCAACTTAACATGGCAATAGATAACTTTAGATTTCAGAAAATCCTAAAAACACAAGCAAGGACAACTAATCTTAGACTTTGAAATTACCAAAGTGCACATGAGTCAAGTTTTTATATACACTCTGTTGGGTGGATTTCTTTTCTTTAGGTACTTAGAATTTGCATTGTTCCACAGTATAAAATTAACATTCAGTGAAAAATAATATAGGAAAGAAAAAATATAAGCAATCATTAAAACCCACA
Source organism: Acomys russatus (assembly GCF_903995435.1). Taxonomy (NCBI): domain Eukaryota; kingdom Metazoa; phylum Chordata; class Mammalia; order Rodentia; family Muridae; genus Acomys; species Acomys russatus. The sequence goes on from NC_067162.1 coordinate 27,300,579, forward strand.
CAAAAGTATATTTTTTCCACTATAAAATTAAGTATACAGGCAAATACAAATGCTTCAAAAATTAAATACAATAAACTATGGAATAATGGTGTCTTAGAGTTATCTTTTTAAGTCAAGTTGTATAAACTTAAAAGATTTGCAAGAAACTGAAAATTACTGTTATTAAATTTAGCACATAGTTACCAGGAAATTAAATCTTATATGTGTGCCACCCAGTCCATTATAGATAGTGTACATATCACTCCACATATTCAATATAGTTCTGATGCTCGGCAGGGATATCTAAGTGTTTGATGGATTCGAGCGAGAGTGAGAATGAATGAGGAAGGAAGGAATAAAAATAGTGGGTTATAATGTTTTCCACTTGTGGAATGAATAGAGGTTAAAATTTCGTGGTGCTCACTAATTTGTGTATGTTGAAAAACCACTCTTTAGCAGTTTACATTAATCACTTTTACACTGGTCTTCCTCAAGAATCTTCTGTTCTGGACTCTTATCCAGAAAATGAGGGACAAGAGGCCCAGGCAATAGCTTGAAATCTAATATAAATAGTACTACATTTAAGCAATGGTTGAAGTAGATAACCCACCGCTGATACTTATCTAACATAATAGAAAATAATAAAATGAAAACATTTACCAAGTTTGAAAATCTACATTACTTTAAAAATATTCCGCAAACAATATATTTTTTTTTGTGAACTTTCAACCGTGTGAGCAAATAGCTATATGTCTGACTATTATTTTGGTTCATGAAACTCTTTTTCTCCTACTAAGTTGTCTTGTCCAGCCTTGATATGAAGACATTCTCTTTATTTTGTTGTATCTTGTTTTGTACTGTATGGCTGTCATTCTTGGAGGCCTACACTTTCTGAAGAGTAAAAGGAAGAAGGGCTGATGTGGATGAGAGTGAAGATGGGGAGACTAGGAGGAGTGGAGGGATGGGAACATGTGGTTGGGATGTAACTGTATGAAAACAGATTTTAATTATATATATGTAATTATATACATATATACATATACATATATATATGCCAATCATAGAAAAGTATAGAAGGAAGACCCTTGTGTGTCAAATGCAGCCATTGTCACTCAAACAACAGCTCCTTGACTTTGGAGAACACAATTAGTTGAATGGAATGAATTAAAGTCATTAAGCACTTGCTTGTTTGAAAAGCCTTTCTAATTATTTTACATTGTACTTCAGCAAATCGTGAGAGACCTCAGAAATGGATGTGGGAGAAATTAACTGCACAGACTTTAAGAATGAAACGGAATGTTAAGCTCTCCTTTTGCACCTTGGCATGGATTTGTTTCCAGGTAAAAACACTGATGCCAAATCAATTTGAGAATACGAGGAACCACAGAGAAACGACACTTGACTGATTAAATCCTTTAATCACTCTGCAGAAAAGAACTAAAAGAACTCAACCCAACAGGATAAATATCCCATTTAGTTTATCGCTAGTGCCCCCCAATAGACAAAAATTAGGAAATTATTTCCTGAAAGTATTCTTCTACAAGGAATGCTTTCTCCTGAATAACATTCACATTTTTGTTGGTTTAAACAACAAAATTACATTAGAACTCACATTTTATAAAAGATCTCATAATATTTTCCTCACAAGCTGATACCCCCCTCGATACCTCTCAATTATTTGTACATATTAAGACCTGAGCCAGCTGATAAAACATCATCTTTACATTTTGATGTTTCAATCAAGGAAACAATTTTTTTTCCTTTCATGTGATTTGTGGGTTCCTTTCTCCAAGAGGCTGGGCTGAGAATCTGGTCACAGATTTTGTTTAGCCCTTCTAAAGCCTAGCTGAGAAAGGCTCTATCGTGAGGAAGACCTTTGCAGTGAGGGAGCTTTCATGTCAGACCCCTTAGCTTGAGGGAGCTCAGTGTGGCTCTGCTTAGCAGGGATTGAGGTGGACAGGAGTCCATGTACCTTCCAGTGCAGGAGGGCAAGGGAATCTTGACTTGTAAAAGGCCAGGCAACCCACCACATTTGGTTAAAATAAAGACAGTCAAGTGTCAAAGAGCTAGAATTTATTCACCAAAGTATTGGTCTATCTATCCTAAAAGAAAGACAGACAGGAAGATGCAAGGGAGAAATGGGGGAGTCCAATCTCGTACCCCAGACCTCTGGGTTTTTAAACGAAGGCTGACTGAATCGCAGGAGCAACACCCAGTATACCTCCTGGTTGCTTGTCTCCAGGGCAGCTTTGATATGTGTTCTTCAAAGAACCGGTTTTTACACTGTTTGACCTAAGTCTGTGCTGTTTACTTGGAAAATGTCCCTGCAAGGAACTAGCCTTTTACACATTATAGGAGTTTGTTGACTGTACAGGCAGGGGGAACACCCACCTATTTCCAAGCACTAAGCTTACCTGGAGGGGGCATCTCCTCCACCTATGGACAAAGGCCCAAGGTGATTCACTGGATGAACACAAGAAACTGTGTGTCTACCTGGATTAATATTTTCTATTTTTAATATTCAAAAACCTGAAAGAAATAGAGTACCCACTTTTCAGGTAATTCCTGTTCCACATTTGTCTCATTCTTTCATATTCACAAAACAAGAATATGTACATAAAGGGCCTTGTTTGTCATGTAAAACAAGATTTGAGTTATAGTCTCAAATTATAACCTAAATTATGGTTATAGCTGCTAATATTCCTACCTTCCAACATTAATGCTGTTATGCCTTTATATTTTGTATTTCACAAACATTAGAAGAATAAGTAGTGGCTAAAGCATCCTTAAATCTCATTTGTCTAAGTTCTAAAATATAATGATGTCTTTGTTTTCAAGCAATCACTTTTAGTTATGTATCCCTACTAAAAGTGAGGAACAATTTTCTGTAATATTTTTGAGCCCTAAATATATGTAATATATTTTAATTTAATATACATAACTAATATATAATATGTAACATATATATTAAAATTAAATTCTAAGCATGACATTGTTAAAATAGCTTTTATTTGCCTGAAGTAATTGTCATCTTGGAGGCTTACTATCAATCTGATATCCTAGGCCTAGACCTAAAATCTTCTAGAGATCATACAATATAATCTAAATCTATAATGTTTTCCGCCTCTGAGACTTACTGCTGAATATTCTCACCCTTTCTAGCTCTTTCTCAATTCTGGCTGGTTGGTTCAACTTAGCTGCCTGGCTCAAAACTCCTCTCCAAGCTGACTGATTCAAACAGTTTTATCTCTGCTTCTGATTGAATTGCTCTGCTTGGCCTCATACTAACTTGGGCAAAATATGTTCTACTCTTATGGCACCTTTTCACTCTCTGGCTCGTTCTGTCTTCATCTGTGTCTAACTTGTTGTCTTTCTGCAGCCTGTCTCTGTAAAACTGTCCTGGTACGACTGCCTTCTCTTTCTGTGTGATGCACTCTCTTAAAACATCTCTTTCTTTTCTGTACTCATGAGAGTTGGACGTATCCTATTGGCCAATGATTCTCTGATTTGTCATTTTGTCTGCTGCCCAATTAGACATTACTTTCATACATGGCTACTTTCTTCTACCAAGTAATTTTACCTTCATTGCTTGGTATGAAGGTGTGTACTAAGGTTTTGTGTGTGTGTGTGTGTGTGTGTGTATTCCAGCCAGAGAGATTAAAGGTGTGTTCTAAGGGCCTGTCTGTGTTCCAGCCTGAGTAGCCATGTTACTGGATTAAAAAAAAAAAAAAAAAAAAAATCCCTCTACATCCCATTCTTCCTTTTCTTTATTTTAAGGTCTGTGAGGCATACATTCTATTTTTTTGACTCTATTCTACTTGGGTTCCTTAATGACTCTATCTCCCCTGCAACACTCCCACACCCTTGGTAGGAGAAAAGGTTAATGTGGGGAGGATGCATAGACCACTTTACTTCTTCCAATTGGGAAGGATCATCAGGTTCTTTGGGATCAATACCAGCATTCCAGGTGAATAGAGAGCCAGCAAATGGCAAATACAGTAGCAAAAAGAACCAGCAGCCTTCTTCCTCCTTAGAAGTGTTCTCAAAGCATCCTCCAAGCACACTTCCTCTCTCTCAACTCTGGTCTTTATATACTCTCAGAGTCCTCAGAATTAAACTAACTGCAGCTGGCAAAGACCATGCCTCGCTCTGAGCCACAGAGCCAGCTTCCACCTGTGGATAAGCTAAGGCAGTCCCATATCCCACTTCCTTAAAGGATTAAACCAGAAACATGTTTATATAACATAACTGAGTCTTTGAAGACACCATAACTTTAATTACAGTGTGGTTTGGGAGATGACAATGAAAAGGTTTTCCTTTTATTTACCCAAACTTGGTAAGAAGAACAATGTCCATGCTAATTCTTGTTTTCAGATCAACAGAAGGGGATGTAAGTTCCTCTTTCCTGTTTACCTTTAGGATTGGGGAAGAATGGTACATCCCATTATTTAAATATGGCCTCAGAGTTTGGATTGTGGCATATAAATTCCTAAAGCGATAGAAAATATACATTGTACATGTTTTCTATATCAACTTTACAAGCTTATATCCCATCTATGGTAACACATGTTCATAGGTAATTAGTAAATACTAGTCATTTTGAGGACCTTCCTTTACCTTTAGTGGAGTACCATGTTATCTGATACTATGTAAAGAGGCACATACTGTTGAGAACTGTGCATATTCTTCCTTTTCATCATGATGAACAAAGAATCCTCTACTTGCTAGCAATAATCATCTCTCATCTTACATATGTATGCCTATGGTCTAGAGGTCACCAGACTTCTCCCAACCATAACTTTAAGAAAATTTTAGATTCAATAAGGGAGGGGTGTAGGACTTTTTCTAGATCTCCTAGAAAGCTGAAGTTCTAAATTGGTAGTACTTATGAACAATTTCAAATCTGTAACATAGTGTATTAACAAAAAAAAAAAAAAAAAAAAAAAAAACCCAATGAATATTCTACTGGTTCCTTTGAACCATCATATTAAATGGTTTATAATGTAATTCAGAAGAAAGTTAAGTCTCTCAGGCATCTTCATTATCTTTCTTCTAACAGATATTCCATATCCATCTAATCACCTAATCTACAATGATGATGTAAAAAATATAAGTGTTATTGAATTATCCTTATATGACTGAGAGGAATCATATTTCAAAGCTGAAACTTCCCATGCAATCAATTAGATTGATGATCTTTTAAATTAACTAAATATTTTTTATAAGATTATATCTTTAATTTAAATATAAATTATGTCTTTTCAAGTAATAAAAGCTCACAAACCTTGTTATTATTGCCCTTATTTTAGTAAAACACATCTAGAGATTATCAAGTATGATAATTTACAAAGTAGTTAATTAATTCTAGTCTACAATTCCGCAAACCAAGACATGGAATGTAGTTCTTAGAATATCATTCACCCAAGAAGAAAATAACAGAAAACCTAGCACAGAGGCCTGCAAGCACAGCTCATTTCTAATTGATACTGTAAAATACACATACATACTTTTTAATGAATTTTCTTTGTTGGAGAAAATGACTCACTGTCTAGTCAATGTTTGGCTTAAAATCAGGATCCCCTGCTTCTGCCTTACAAGTACCAGAATAATAAGAGTGTGATACCAAATGCAGCCTAATTTATAGGGGTCTAAAATAGTTTTCTGATAAAATTTAGAAGAATAGTAATTAACTTTTCTTTATTGGCTAAAATAAATAGCAAAACTGAGACAACGTGAAATCTTTACATTTTTGTTGGACTATTGACATGAGACAGAGGAAATAATGTGTTGGAATAAAAGCCAGGAGACTATAGTCTTCTGAGGTAAGAGCATGATGGGTTTTCCACACATGAGAAGGAACATCTACTCTTCACTAGTGAATATATATATATATATATATATATATATATATATATATATATATATATATACATATATACATAGCTGCATAAGTTTAAAATTATGTATCAAATACCTAGATGACCAGCTTTGTCTGCTATTACACAGAATTGTTGCTAAGCCTTGAAGAAAACATAAACCAAATTCTCAATTGCATCTGCCAGTTTACATTTTAAATTTCTGGGCAAATTATCAAGTCTTTTGTGGTACAAATCTCCACTAAGCATAGCATTGGTCTTTAAAGGGGTATATAGCCTTCTATGTTGACAAATTGGAATTATTTGACATAAGATGTATACTAAAAGGTTCCTTATACCTGTAGTTATTCAGGGAAAATAATGTAAGCCTAAGGTCAACTTCAACTGAGAACATTTAAAATGAACAGTGTAGAGAAGGGGGGAAAAATGAACTACCTACGGTCTCTCTGAAATAAGTTAGGAGTAAAGCCACTGAAAGTTTCAAAATCGATAGGCACAAATATTTTACAAGCGTGCATTTAGGAGAGGTGCGAGCCAGATTGAAGTTATGGATATGAAAGAACAGAATACCAGTTTCCAGAGGACACAAAGCAAGACGAATTACAAAGGAAAACTATGAATAGCTAAGTCAAGCAGAAACTGGGAGGGAGGCAGGAACTCCTAGTTAATGATTACTTTGGGTAAAATATTCCCAGATGATCATGACAAGCACAATGTCAGAACTTCCTTTAATGGTTATCATTTGTATTTGGCCATCCACAAAATTAAGTAGCTCACTTTGTAACACAAAATTTCAAGCGCTTTAGAATGTCCAGCTTTTAAATGTATTGTTCTTGTCTTATTTGTGGTAATGAATACTTTGGTTCACAAAAGTTATCATGAGTTAAAGTGTCATTAAAACTCATTACCTCTGGCCATACTAAATACAGATTAAAAAAAAAGTTTTCCTTCAATGTCTCTGAATAGTCACTTATTTATCACTGCGCATGAGTTCGTGCATATTTTCAAGTAGAACCACTTTACCTTCTAGGCAAATTAAACATTTAGATTTATTATTTAAAAAAAAAAAAAAACCCTTGAAGCTGCACTCATTGAAGAGTTAGTCTATATTTTAGCCACCCTTGAGTTAGCAGAGGTGTAGCTGTTATCTATTTTTCATTTGATATCACATAATAAGCTTTCATAAATCAAACTTTGATTTTTCCCATTTCCTCGGATGAACATTGTCTCTACCTGCTCTGGTTGGATTACGTTCCCTTCCTTAAAAGCTTGAGCTGAAGTTGGAGACCAGTGTAGCAGTGTTGACTATTAAGGGCTCTTTATGACAAAGCTGAGTAGCAAAGGCTAGTGAAGTTCTTATGGGACTGAGTTAGTTATAAAATGAAGTTGTTACAGAGTAAGTTGACACATAGTCATTTGTCTGTTCTGTATGTATCTACTTTCACCAGATTTTCCACTGTTATGGGGATGAGGACCTGATCTTGGTCATAGACCTCCAGAGCCTATGAGTTAAATTTTGTAAGAAAGTTGTTTGGTTGCTTGGTTTGTTGGTTTTTATTGGTTGGTTTGTTTGGTTGGTTTGGTTTTTGGTCTTTTGGGAAAGGTTTCTTTTATGTAACAGTCCTGGCTGTTTTGGAACTCACTATGTAGACCAGGCTGGCTTCAAACTCAAAGAGTTCTGCTTGACTCTGCCTCCCAAGTGTTGGGTTTATGTACTGAAGGCTTGTTCCTTAGCTGGTAGCACTGCTAAAAGGAGACTGGAGGACAGAGGCACTGATCTCAACCAACATGCGAATGTATTCATGGCTTCAAATTTGAAGGATCTTTTTGGAAGCAGAACTTCATTGCAAGAAAGGAGGCACTTGAAAGGATGGGTGGAAGGGTATTTATTGCTTCTGTGTTCCTTCATTTTCTAATTGTTTCTCTTCAGGCTGCTGTGAGGCCAGCCATCTTTGCCACCACATAGGCTTAAGAACAATGAAATCAGCTGACAACTGGGTAAAATCTCTAAAACCACTAATACGTGCGCGCGCGCGCGTGTGTGTGTGTGTGTGTAATTTTTGAAATTGTTTCTTTCAAGTCACAACAAGAGAAAGCTTGTAATTCTCTGGAATCTTCGAAGCTCACTTGCCTCATCTTAATGCTCTGTGGTGGTGTGATTGAAAATGGTCGCCATAGACTCATAGAGAGTGGTAGCACCATCAGTAGTTGCGGCCTTGTAGAAGCAGGTGTGACCTTGTTGAGGGAGTGAGTCACTCGGGGTGGGAACTGACATTTCAGAAGGTCAAGCCCCGATCAGTGTTTCTCTTACTTCCTGCTTCAGGCTGATCCAGATGTAGAAGATCAGCCTCTTTAGCTACTTCTCCAGGACCACATCTGCCTCATTGCCGCCATGCTTCCTGCCAGGACAATAATGGGCAAACCACTGGCCCTCTAATATATCCGCCAATGAAATATTTTCTTTTATAACAGGTGTTTTGTCATGGTGTCTCTTCACACCAATAACACCCTAGCTGAGATAATTTCTACTTCAGACTATATTTTATTGCATTTAGTTTGTCCCATCTTTACCATGTGAATCATAAATAGACAATAATGGATACATGGTCACATGGTCACTCTGAATCCTTTGGTGATATATATCATCTACATAGCTCATTTTATAAAACAAATCCCCACAAACGCACAGAGTGGTACTTGATATGAACTCCATAGTATGTTTCTTACCACTGAGGCTGTCAGTTAAGTAAATTCCAATGGAGTCTTCTGCCCCCACAGTTATCCCTCACTCAGAGTATGGATCTCTTTAAAAGTGGGTGGCTATCTGTGTCCCTTAAATCTATGTCAGAACAGTAGAAGGAACATACTGTCTTCTTTTTTATAGGTGGAAAAAAAGGTACAGTGGTTTGGATTTTGCAATCAAGTGGATAGCTTAGAGAGCTCGACGTATTATAATATCAAAAACATTACCAAAATGATGATGTCACACATCTAAATACTAGTATTTGTTTTCCATCCTCTGTAATATAGCTAGAAGTCTGCTGATTTTGCCTCCCTTCCCCACCAGCACATGAGTTAAAGAGGCACAAATCTCCCCTGGCTGGAATAGTATTGTGAGTGTGGACTTTGTATAAGTGTAGGTTTGATTCAGTAATGAAAACACTCCTTGGCACTTAAAAAGTATTTGGTATAGAACTAAATACACTTAATAAATCATATATTAAGTATTTCTACTTCTCACTGACAGAGAGATTCTATCTAATGCTGCACTGCACTCCAGGTTGCTGCTCGATTAAGATGTTGGGAAGAGCCAGTGTGTCAAAATACTAAAAAGGCAATGAGACAATCAATATTAGATCTTCAAGGGTAGTGTGTAACTTGATCCTCCCTGCCATCTCTACTTACATCTTGGACTATAAGGTGTATTCTAATGGTAAGAATGACAGATGAGGCAGGGGAGATTTTAGACTTAGGTGTCTTTTTCACTATAAAAGATATTTTACTAAGTATAAGATTTTAGAATACACACAGTTCCAATAAGAATAAGACCCTATTTTCCTCAATTATTCTTGTTAAAGTTGGCTACTCTATCGTTCAGCCACTTACTAAGTCATTAACCCTTCCATGAAGCTCATTCTCAGAAAGCACTCTGATTGAGTATTCATAATCTATGCAATATTAGTAAGGGCTCTGCTAACTTCAGCTGTTCTTATAATTTGTAAAAAAAAAAAAAAAAATTTTTTTTCAAATGTGTGTGCTGAAAATATGGTACTCAATGCATTGTTTGGAAATGTAACATTAGCACTGGCTTGATAATGAGAGGCTCTATTGGAAGACGAATGATTTGATGATAATTTTGAAAACTGTTTGAGACTGGGAGATGAAATAGAGTTGGAGAAGCAGCCCATGTGGAGTTTGCCTTGAAAACTATGCTTTGTTCCACATTCTTGCTTTTTCTTTCTCCTGCCACAAAGCATGCAGCTCTGCTTAGTCACATCCTTTCTGCAATGGCTTCTAGCCACACTAAAACCCAAATCAATGGAACTAGGTGTCACCTCTGAACTGATGAACAGAAAACTCTTCTATTTCTGGAAAATTACGTGGATAGATGTGAAATACTGCCTGCTTCACTTATTTAACACACATGTGAGGGGGGCCTGCACAACACTGCTAGCTCTATAGCACATGAGCTTTTGTGTATTTGAACAAAAGGACTTAGGTGAAAATGCATATCAAAGAAGAGAACTCTATTTTTTTTCTAGCTTAATTTTTATTTAATTAATTTATTCAGATTTCAACTCAATTGCTATCCCATCCCTTGTATCCTCCCATTCCTCCCTCTCTCCCTCTTTCATCCTATTCCCCTCCCTAGGTCTATGACCGAGGGGGACCTCCTCCTCCACTATATGGTCATGGGCTATCAAGTCTCATCTTGGTAGCCTGTTTATTCTTTCTTTGAGTTCCACCAGGCTTCCAAACCAATGGGAGGTGGAATATACCCAGAAATGCTCCTCCACACAACAAGGACATATGCTCAAACATGTTCATAGCAGCCTTATTTATAATAGCTAGAACCTGGAAACAGCCTAAATGTCCCTCAGTTGAAGAATGGATAAAGAAACTCTGGTACATTTACACTGTAAAATATTAACCAGCTATTAAAAACAAGGAAATCCTGAAATTTGTGGGCAATGGATGGGACTAGAAATGATCATAATGAGTGAGGTATCACTATTTCAATTTTTCAGCGAAACAGACTGCTTGATTTCCAAAGTGGTTATACAAGTTTTCACTCCCACTACCAAGCCAGGCGTGTTCCCCTTGCTCTACGTCTTCACCATCAATGTGCTGTCACTAGGGGGTTTTGATCGTAGCCATTCTGATGGGTATAAAAAGTAATCTTGGTTTAGTTTTGTTTCGTATTTCCCTGATGACCAATTATATTGACCATTTCTCTACATGCTTCTCAGACATTAGAAATTTCTTGGTTGAGAAATCTGTTTAATTTTGTACCCCATTTTTAAGTAAGTTATTTGGTTTATTGCTGTTTAATTTCTTGAGTTCTTTATTTTTTTCAGATATTAGTAAGATGTATGGTTGGTGAAGGCCTTTTCTCATTCTATAGGCTTCCATTTTGTCCTATTGATGGTGTCCTTTGCTCTGCAGAAGTTTTTCAGTTTCATGAGGTCCCATTTATTAATTGTTGATCTTAGTGCCTTAGATGTTGATGTTCTATTCACAAAGTTGTTTCCTGTACCAATTATTCAATGCTAGTCCCCACTTTACTTTCAATTAGATTTAGTATATTTGATTTTATGTTGAGGTCTTTGATCCACTTAGACTTGAATTGTGTGATAAAGATGGATCTCTTTGCATTCTTCTGCATGGAGACACCCGGCTAGACCAGCACCATTTGTTGGAGATGCTATCTTTTTTCCAATGTATGTTTTTGGCTTCTTTGTCAAAAATCAGGTGTCTGTGGGTTTATTTCTGGGTCTTGAATCATTCCTTTATTGATCTGTCTGCCTTTATGCCAATACACTATGGTTTTTATTACAATTGCTCTGTAGTACAGCTTGAAATCAGGGATAATGATAGCACCAAAAATTCTTTTATTGTACACAATTTTCTTAGCTATCCAGGGTGTTTTATACTTCCATATGAAGTTGAGAATCGTTTTGTCAAGGTCTGTAAAGAATTTTTTTGGAATTTTGATAAAAATTACATTGAGTCTGTTGTTTACTTTTGGTAAGATGGGCATTTTCCTTATGTTAATCCTATAAATCCATGAGCATGGTAATCTTTCTAACTTATGATATCTTCTTCAATTTATGGCCCACCATACCATGAAGACACTTGCTCAACTATATTTATAGTAGCTCTATTCATAGTATCTAGAAAATGTAAAAAACCTAGATGTCACTCAACAAATAGATTTTTAAAAATTGTGATACGGGGGGATCCAAGATGGCGGCGAGCAGTGTGGACCGCGTTTGGAGGCTCCAGTGAACAATTCAGGGAATTGCACAGATTTCTGAGCCAGGAACACCGAGGTCCGAACATCACGGCAGCGGGAGTGCTCCACGGTTCGGAGGGACCAGGGTGCGGAGGACCTGCGTGCCCCTGCACACGGGAGGAGCGTGGTTTTTCTCTGATCGGAGCGGCAGCGGTAGAGGCGGCAGCACCAGCGGCACCAGCAGCGGCGGCTGAGGTTTGCAGCTCATAGCCTTCCGGTGGAGGCGATTGGTGTGGTGGCTGGTGGGAATTGCTGCGGGAGAGGGGACTAGGGGCAGGATTTGGGTCGCGTGGAGCCTTTGGACCCAGATTGGACTCGGCGGACAGTTCGGCCCCAGAGTCCCGGGTATTGGCCCGGCCCAGCAAAACAATTCTGCCTGAGGCACTAACTCAGCGTGGCCATAGCTCCCCTGCTGTGGCGCAGGCTTAGTTGAGCACGCTGCTCCACACTAGGCACCACCTCAGCTCAGCAGCAGCTCCCCTGCGGTGACACAGTCCGGGCGGAGCACTTGGTTTCACCACAGGCGCTAACTCAGAGCAGCCGCAGTTCTCCTGCTGTGGCGCAGGCTTGGTGACGTGCTCGGTTCCATCCTAGGCACCACCTCAGCTCAGCGGCAGCTCCCCTGCGGTGACACAGTCCGGGCGGAGCACTTGTTCCACCACAGGCGCTAACTCAGAGCAGCCGCAGTTCTCCTGCTGTGGCACAGGCTTGGTGACGTGCTCGGTTCCATCCTAGGCACCACCTCAGCTCAGCGGCAGCTCCCCTGCGGGGACACAGTGCGGGCGGAGCACTTGTTCCACCACAGGCGCTAACTCAGAGCAGCCGCAGTTCTCCTGCTGTGGCGCAGGCTTGGTGACGTGCTCGGTTCCATCCTAGGCACCACCTCAGCTCAGCGGCAGCTCCCCTGCGGGGACACAGTCCGGGCGGAGCACTTGTCCCACCACTGGCGCTAACTCAGAGCAGCCGCAGTTCTCCTGCTGTGGCGCAGGCTTGGTGACGTGCTCGGTTCCATCCTAGGCACCACCTCAGCTCAGCGGCAGCTCCCCTGCGGGGACACAGTCTGGGCGGAGCACTTGTTCCACCACTGGCGCTAACTCAGAGCAGCCGCAGTTCTCCTGCTGTGGCACAGGCTGGACAGAGCTCTCGGTTCCACCAGCTCTAAGACTCTGGTTGGACACAGTGTACAGTTTGAATCCAGAATTCCTGGCTGAGATTGGTGGTCAGTTCGGGCCCTGAGTCAATAACTGACCACAGCACGCACTTTGGGCCAAAAGGCCCTAGTGGAGCTTGGTGTGTAGTCCCAGCCCAAAAATTCTGGCTGGGCCCTGTGTGCATTTTGGGCCCAAAATCCCTAGCTGAGCTTGGCAGACGGTTCTGGCCCTGAGAATCTAGCTGAGTTCTGCCCGTGGTTCGGTCCCAGTGCTCTGGCTGGACTTGGCAGGGAACACAGAAGGCTGTGGATACCTTGGCCTGACCCAACGCTCATTCAGAGACCCAGAACAATTGCAGGATCCACAGCAGAGAGGGACTGAGGATCACTGGCTGTGAGAGACCAGAACAACAGGGCTAACATCCTAACATCCACACCAGTGAAGCTTTGAGCTCGCAGCCTAGGGAAATCGTAAGAAAACAAGTGAATCTATCATCAGACACCCTCCATTCAACTCTGGAAGCTACCAACAAAAACAAAGACGGCAAGATGTCTAAAGGAGAACGAAAAAGCATACGCAAAAAACCCCAAAACAACATGGCGTCTCCAGTTTCCAGCTATCCCAAAGGAAACCACCCAGAGAACTCAAATACAACGGAAATACAAGAAAATGACCTCAAATCCTTAGTAATGAGGATGATAATGGAGGAAACAAATAAAATTCGTAATCAAATGCAGGAAGACGCAGACAAACAGGTGAGAGACATAAAAGAAGCACATAGAGTGGAACTGGAAAAATTGCAGGAAAATGCAAACAACCAGATGAAAGAAATAACTAAAACGGTTCAAGCTCTGAAGACCTATAAAGAGGCAATGGAAGAAACTCAGGAATATACAAAAATCAGATGAAAGAAATAAAAAATCAGTTCAAGATCTGAAAATGAAATGGATTCAATGATAAACACACAGACAGAAGAAAAACGAGAACGTGAGACCTCAGAGAAGAAGGCGAGCAACACAGAGGTGAGCTTTTCTAACAGAATCCAAGAGATGGAAGAACGAATCTCAGGGCTAGAAGATACAATCACAGATATTGAATCAACCATTAAAGAAATGCCAATCTGGAAAACTCCTGACACAAAACATCCAAGAATTAAGGACACCATGAAAAGAAGAAATTTGCGGATAATAGGCATTGAAGAAAGAGAAGACATCAGACTCCAGGGCCCAGAAACTATTCTCAACAAAATCATAGAAGAAAATTTCCCCAATCTAAAGAAAGAGATGCCTATAAACATACAAGAGGCCTACAGAACACCAAATAGAATTGACCAGAAAAGAAAAACTGCCCGCCACATAATAATCAAAACACAAAACATGCAGAACAAAGAAAAAATATTAAAAGCTGCAAGGGAAAAGGGCCAAATAACATTTAATGGTAAACCTATCAGAATTACACCTGACTTCTCAGCAGAGACCATAAAAGCCAGAAGGGCCTGACAGAGATCCTGCAAACCCTAAGAGAACACAGATGCCAGGCCAGACTACTTTACCCAGCAAAATTATCAATAACCATTGATGGAGAAAACAAAATATTCCATGACAAAAACAAATTCAAACAGTACCTATCCACAAATCCAGCTTTACAGAAGGTACTAGAAGGAAAACTCCATCCCAAAGGGTCAAGCTACAACCAAAACTACCCAGGAAATAGATAACTATCCCATGGCAAAAACGCAACTACACAAACGCTCGACTGAAACAACATCAAATTAAGACTCTTAACAGTCACTGGTCATTAATATCTCTCAACATCAATGGCCTCAATTCTCCAATAAAAAGACACAGACTAACCGAATGGGTACATAACAAGACCCAACATTCTTCTGCATCCAAGAAACACATCTCACCCATAATGAAAGGCATTACCTCAGGGTAAAAGGTTGGAAAAAAATATTCCAAGCAAATGGTCACAAGAAGCAAGCAGGGGTAGCCATTTTAGTATCGAACAAAATAGACTTTCAACCAAAATTAATCAAAAGGGATGAGGAAGGACACTTCATACTCATCAAGGTAAAGTCAACCAAGATGACATCACAATTCTGAACATCTATGCTCCCAATACAAGGGCACCCACATATGTAAAAGATCTCCTAAAAAAGCTTAAACCACACATCGATCCCCACACAATAATAGTGGGAGACTTCAACACCCCACTCTCACTGAAGATAAGTCATTGAAACAGAAACTAAGCCGAGAAATAACATCATTAACCAATGCCATGGGTCAAATGGATCTAACAGATATCTATAGAACCTTTCACCCAAACAAGAAAGAATACACCTTCTTCTCTGCACCCCATGGAACCTTCTCCAAAATTGATCACATCGTAGGTCACAAAGCAAGCCTCAACAGATACAAGAGGATTGAAATAATACCTTGTATCCTATCAGATCACCATGCTCTTAGGCTGCAATTCAACAACAACAGAAATAACAAAAAGCCTACACGTTTGTGGAAACTAAACAACTCTCTGCTAAATGACACCTGGGTCAGGAAGAAATAAAGAAAGAAATCAAGGAGTTTCTGAAATTCAATGAAAATGAAGAAAAACAACATACCCAAATTTGTGGGATACATTGAAAGCAGTGCTAAGAGGAAAATTCATAGCACTAAGTGCCTTTAAAAAGAATTGGAAACATCGCACATAAGCATCTTAACAACACAACTGGAAGCCCTAGAAAAAAAAAGAAGCAAAACACCCAAGAGGAGTAGACGCCTGGAAATTATCAAACTCAGGGCTGAAATTAACAAATTAGAAACTAAGAAAACAGTCCAAAGAATCAACAAAACCAAAAGCTGGTTCTTTGAGAAAATCAACAAGATAGACAGACCATTAGCCAAACTAACTAAAAGGCAGAGAGACAGTATTGAAATGAACAAAATCAGAAATGAAAAGGGAGACATAACAACAGACACTGAAGAAATTCAAAGAATCATAAGATCCTACTTTGAAGGCATATATGCCACAAAATTTGAAAATCTAAGGGAAATGGACGATTTTCTTGATCAAGTTCACTTGCCAAAGTTGAGTGAAGAACAGATAAACAAGTTAAATAGTCCCATTTCCCCTACAGAAATAGAAGCAATCATCGATGGTCTCCCAACCAAAAAAAGCCCAGGGCCAGATGGTTTCAGTGCAGAATTCTACCAGACCTTTAAGGGCGAGCTAATACCGATACTCTTCAAGCTACTCCAAAAGATAGAAATGGATGGAAAATTACCAAATTCATTCTATGAGGCCATAGTCTCATTGATACCTAAACCTCACAAAGACTCAACAAAGAAAGAGAATTTCAGACCAATTTCTCTTATGAACATAGATGCAAAAATACTAAATAAAATACTTGCAAAACGAATACAGGAGCACATCAAAGATATCATTCATCATGACCAAGTAGGCTTCATTCCAGGCATGCAGGGATGGTTTAATATACGGAAATCCATCAATGTAATCCATCATATAAACAAACTGAAAATAAAAAACCACATGATTATCTCCTTGGATGCAGAGAAAGCATTTGATAAAATTCAACACCCATTCATGTTTAAAGTTTTAGAGAGATCGGGGATACAAGGCACTTTCCTCAACATAATAAAGGCTATATACAGCAAGCCAATAGCCAAAATCAAAGTAAATGGTGAGATACTCAAGGAAATTCCTCTCAAATCGGGAACAAGGCAAGGCTGCCCACTCTCTCCATATCTCTTCAATATAGTACTCGAAGTTCTAGCCAGAGCAATAAGACAACAAAAGGAGATCAAGGGTATCCAAATGGGAAAGGAGGAACTCAAATTATCCCTCTTTGCAGATGATATGATAGTGTACATAACTGACCCTCAAAACTCCACCAGAGAACTCCTAAAGCTGATAAACACCTTCAGCAAATTGGCTGGATACAAAATTAACTCAAAAAAATCTGTAGCCTTCCTATACACAAATGACAAGCTTACAGAGGAAGAAATTAGGAAAACCACACCCTTCACATTAGCCACAAGCAATATAAAATATCTAGGAGTTACCCTAACTAAGCAAGTGAAGGACTTGTATGAAAAAAATTTCAAAACTCTGAAGAAAGAGATTGAAGATGACCTGAGAAGATGGCGTGATCTTCCTTGCTCATGGATCGGGAGAATTAACATAGTAAAAATGGCCATCCTACCAAAAGCAATCTACAGATTCAATGCAATCCCTATCAAAATAACTACACAATTTTTTAAAGACATTGAAAGTTCAATTCTGAACTTCATATGGAAAAACAAAAAACCCAGAATAGCTAAAACAATCTTGTACAATAAAAGATGCTCCGGAGGAATCTCCATACCTGATCTCAAACTGTACTATAAAGCAATAGTACTTAAAACAGCATGGTACTGGCACAGCAACAGGCTGGTTGATCAGTGGAATCGAATCGAAGACCCAGATATGAATCCACACACATATGGTCACTTGATTTTTGACAAAGAAGCCAAATCCATTCAATGGAAAAAGGATAGCATCTTCAACAAATGGTGCTGGTCTAACTGGAGGTCTATGTGTAAAAAAATGAAACTGGACCCATATTTGTCACCTTGCACAAAACTCAAATCCAAGTGGATTAAAGACCTCAACATAAAACCAGAGACACTAAGCCACTTAGAAGAAAAAGTGGGAAAGAGCCTGGAACATATTGGCACAGGAGACAACTTCCTGAACAGAACACCAACGGCCCAGGCCTTAATGTCAACCATTAATAAATGGGACCTCATGAGGCTGAGAAGCTTCTGTAAGGCAGGAGACACTGTCAAGAGAACAAAGCGACAGCCTACAGACTGGGAAAAAATCTTCACCAACCCTACATCTGACAAAGGTCTAATATCCAAAATATATAAAGAACTCAAGAAATTAAACACCACCAAACCGAATAACCCAATTGAGAAATGGGGCTCAGAACTAAACAGAGAATTCTCAACAGAGGAGTATCAAATGGCTGAGAAACACTTAAAGAAATGCTCAACCTCCTTAGTCATCAGGGAAATGCAAATCAAAACAACTCTGAGATTCCATCTTACACCCATCAGAATGGCTAAGATCAAAAATTCAAGCGACACCACATGCTGGCGAGGATGTGGGGAGAGAGGAACACTCCTTCATTGCTGGTGGGAATGCAAACTAGTACAGCCACTTTGGAAATCTATCTGGTGCTATCTCAGAAAAATGGGAATAGGGCTTCCTCAAGACCCAGCTATTCCACTCCTTGGAATATACCCAGAAGATGCTCCAGCACACAACAAGAAAATTTGCTCAACCATGTTCATAGCAGCCTTATTCATAATAGCCAGAACATGGAAACAGCCTAAGTGTCCCTCAGTAGAAGAGTGGATAAAGAAACTGTGGTACATTTACACTATGGAATACTACTCAGCTATTAAAAACAAGGAATTCCCGAAATTTGTGGATAAATGGATTGAGCTAGAAATGATCATAATGAGTGAGTTAACCCAGAAGCAGAAAGAATCAAATGGTATATACTCACTTATATCTGCATACTAGCCCAAGGGGCATGTCCCACAAAAGCCTTCACTTACCAGGAAACTGGGACAGAGGGGAAGGCATCCTATTGGGACTCTAAATGAGAGACGCATGGGAGAACAGCAAAATAAAAGGATCCAGAGGGTCCTAGAAATCTACAAGTAGAGCAATATGATAGGCAGATTTGGGCCCAGGGGTCCCGCTCAAACTAAGGCACCAGCCAAGGACAATACAGGAGGTAAACTTTAAACCCCTTCCCAGATCTAGCCAATGGTCAGAATATTCTCCACAGTTGAGTGGAGAGTGTGATACGACTTTCTCACATACTCTGGTGCCTCACATTTGACCATGTCCCCTGGAGGGGGAGACCTGGTGGCACTCAGAGGAAGGACAGCAAGTAGCCAAGAAGAGACTTGATACCCTATGAGAATATATAGGGGGACGTAATCCCCCTCAGGAATAGTCATAGGGGAGGGGAATAATGGGAAAATGGGGGGGGGAGGAATGGGAGGATACAAGGGATGGGATAAACATTGAGATGTAACAAGAATAAATTAAAAAAAAAAAAAAAATTGTGATACATTTACACAATGGAATACTATTCAGCTATTAAAAATAAGGACATCATGAAATTTTCAGGCAAATGTATAGAAATAGAAGAGATCACCCTGAGTGTGGCAACCCAAACCCAGAGAGACACACACGGTATGGACTTGCTTATAAATGAATATTAGCCTTAAAGTACAGGATAGCCACGCTACAATCCACAGACACAAAGAATCCAAGAAATGCCTAAGGGAGGCTGTTTGAATCTTACTCAGAAGGGTAAATAAAATAGACATCTGAAGTAGATGGATGGAGGGCGGAACTGGTTGGAAGAAAGGGTGATGAGGGGAGGGAGGGTGAGCATTCAGGTGTAGGGAGTAGTGGGGAGGGCAGGGAGAGAAAATAGAACTTGGTGGTAGGGAGTATCTCAAGGACTGGGGAGGTTCCCAGATGTCTATGGTGGTGACATAGCTGAGAGTACTATTGAGCCTGAAGTGTCTACCTCCTGTAGACAGGCAGGACTTCCAGTGAAGGAGGGGAACACTAACCCACCCACAAAACTTTTTAGGTAGTAAAATAATGACTGACCCAATTTGAGTTGTGTGTCATGGGAGAAAGCCCACCCCTGACACTATTAATAATATTCTGGTATACTTGCAGACATGAGGCTCACCTGAGTGGCTTCACACAGCAGCTGATGAAAATAGATACATAGACACACAGACAAACATTAGGTTCAGTGAATCTTGTGGAAGATGGGGAGGAAGGATGGAAAGAGCCAGTGAAGTCTAGGGCAACACAAGAAAACCTAGACTATCAGATAACCTGGGACCAAAAGGGTTCAAAGAGACTGAACCACTAACCAGAGAGCATCCACGCGATGGACCTAAGACCTCAAGACATCTTGACATAACAGCAGCTCGGTCCTCATGTGGGCCCTCTAATAGCAGGAACAGGGCCTATCCCTTGCTCTATTGCTTGACTTTGGATCACTTTCCCCTAATTGGACCACTTTGTTTAGTGTCAATAGAAGATTTACCCAGTCCTACTTGAGATGCCAAGGAGAGTTGATATTCATGGGAAGTCATATCTTCTCTAAGAAGAAAAGGAGAGGGACGTATGGGAAGGGAAGGTGAGATGAGAGGAAAGGACTAGGAGAGGGAGGGGAGAGTGCTGATATGGAAGTAAAGTAAATACATAAATCAATTAACAAAAAATGGCAACAGTAAGGGTGTAGTGCACTGTTGGTTTTGGCTCCTGCTGAGTAATTTAAGGGTTGTTAAAAAGAAAAGGTAATACTTTAAAAAATGAGCTATTTTTGCCTTAGCATCTGAAAAGGGCTGCCAATAACCTAGTTCAGAAACACCACTGGTGGTTCTAGTTAAGGAAGTAGAGTGGAAGTTGTTTGGGAGGGGCACAGTTTACAGAAAAAGAAGAGACCAAGATGCACTGGACAAACCCGAGTCCTTTATCATTTATTTCAACATATAAAGATAGAATAAGCTGCTGTCTCTCATTTTGCCTTTCTCCACCATTCCCCTGAACATTACCAGAAGTGAACTTGATAGAATCAGTGATATTTACTACTTTTTGAAAGCACAAATCTTCACATGAAGATTTATTTGAAATGAGTTGTGTGGCTCCTTAAAATTACATTTTGCCTCTAACCTGCTCAAATATTTGGAAGGAAAATGGTCTTATCAGGTCATCATGGCACCTATTCTATGCTGAACTAATAACACATTTTTGGAAAACTCCATTTAGGTGGTACAGATGATAATCTATGTCTGCTCTCCATGTCACTCCCAGAAGCACAGGAAGATGAGCCACAGGGGAAGCCCATATGTTAGAAAGGCTTGCTTCATTAGCTACTTCAACATGATGGCTGAAGGGTGCTATAGATGGAACTGCTCAGAAAAGATTACATATCTTGGCTTCCGGCAAAGAAAAAAAAAACATAAAAAAGACGGTGCTAAGGGCTAAGAGCTTTATTGAAATTCTACAGAAGCTTTACAGGAACAGTGAGCTCCTGACTTGTTATCAGGTACCTGCATTTGGGCCTCCTGACACTCTATAATTGAAATTCACTGCCTGGCCTTTAGTCTATAAAAATGGTATGCTGTCATTAGCACTGGCTGCTCGCTGTATTCTCCTGTCACTCCTTAGGCCAGCTTAAACCATCTCAGATGAAATAGCCTATTTCATGTCAGACTTTGGAGTTTGCAACTATTAAAGTGGAAAGCTAAAGCAATGTTTAGCAATGTGGTAAAGACTAATACAGGAGGATTGCTGGAGAAATAGGAGTCTTTCATTTTCAAATTCTTGTTAAAAATTAATGCCATCACTTGGTACCATACCATCTCTATTACACTGCTCCTGTCAGAATGGAAATTATTACCTTTTTAATTGCATTTTAATTTAACCTGCTAATGCCACACTCTCTACCTTACACTTGAAGAAGTATTTGAATGTTAGTTCAGCAATAAGACATGTTAATGTAAGAATTACAAGGCAATATTTCACATTCATGATGTGAGGAATTGAGGCAATTATCTGTTAACCAGAAAAGGAGAGAAAGAAAGAAAGAAATGTCATACCATTCATTTTTTAAACACCTGCATAAGGAGAACTTCTGAGCTCCTGTGGTTAGTCCTCCTTTGTAATAGAAATGGCTATGTCATTTGGTGCCCGAGGTTACAATCAAAGAAATGTTTTCCTGGTGAGCACTATTAGAAATTATCAATAGAGATAGGACAGGTTGGCTGTGGATATCTATAGTAATTAAATTATCTCCATTTACAAAAGAGCAAAGAGTGGATGAAGACAAGCCTCTCTAGCGAGCTAAGAGGCCAAATTACAAAATAATGGAAGGCCATTTTTATTATCTTCTGCTGTTGAATTTCAGTTTTACATTAAGTACAATGAAAGAGGTTTTTACAAAACAGAAATAAATAAAAATATGATATGACTTTCGCAAAATTAAGGTATGCTCTTTATGGACAATAGAAATGTGAACAGATGTTAGGGAGTCTCTTTTCTCCTGCCTGGTCATACCTTTTGGAATAATTATAAGGTCTTAATTGCCTTCATTCTTAATGACTATGGTACACCTGACATGACACTGTTTGCTATTTTCCTCAGATACTTTATGGTTAAACTCAATACTTCAGGGCTGTGGAGATGACTTAGTGAGTTAAGTGCTTGCTACCTAAGTATGAAAATCTAAATTAGATTCTCCACTACTCATATGATACCAGGTACAGTAGCCATTTTTTTTTTCAGAATTCTAACATTCATACAGATCTCTATACTTCTAGAGGCTTAATTCAGAGACCTTAATGGTAAGAATCAGAGCTGTCGTAAAATATTAAAAAAAAAAAAAAAAAAAAAACCCTTCAATTCAACCTTATGTCTATTTCAGGTCCTGAAATAATACTTTTAGTTTTGATTAATTGATGAATTAAATTTATGTGTTCCTAGTCTTACATATTTTTCCTAAGTGCCCTAATTATGCTATATTGATATCTTCATGTTACAGTAATAGAATATGAATATCTAGTTCAAAAATAGTCGTATATTTTTGCTTGTTCAAACCAAATATAGTTTGATCTGGTAGGAAGGTTGTGAAGAGCTGGCAGAAGCTGTAAATTAAATATGTCATACTTACACTCTACATCAGTGATTCTCAACTTCCCTAATCCTGTGTCCCCTTCATACAGTTCTGTTTGTCATAATGGAGACTATCTTAATTGCTACGTCAAACTGTAATTTTTCTCCTGTCACAAATCCTAATGTAAATATCTGAAATGCAGATGGTCTTATCGACCCCTCTGAAAGGGTTGTTTGATCTCCAAAGGAATCATGGCCAACAGATCCAGAACCATGCTCTAAACGAAGCTCCCAGGTCATAATGCTTTCTATCATGTTCATGAGAACAAGAAATTTTGGGGACACTTAAATGATATAATGGAATAGAGATAGACCCATAAGCTTCAATAATAAGACTTGGGTAAAAAACAAAAACACCTACACAATAGTTTTCTATACATCGGCAAGTCCTCCCCAGAAACAGAATAAAAGACTGTCACATAAATTGTAGTTCTTTTGTACATTTCCAGTTTTGTGTGGCGTAGCAAGTGGGCAGATTAATCTTGCTGTGTAGCCCAGATTGGGCTTGACTTTATGATCCTTTTGCCTCGCCCACCCAAATGCTGGCATTGCAGATGTGAGCTCACATTCTGTTTGCTCACCTAACTGCTTTATCTGTTCCCTCATACCCAGGAAATGGTTGATATCAAATACAAACTGCGTATTGAGTTTCAAAGTGAACATAAACGCTTATGCAGTCAAAAGCAGAAAGGTTGTGTGAGTCTTCTGCCTGAGTAGACTCTGAGTAGAAAGGGGATTAGCCAGGAAGAATGTGTATCTTTCAGAGATAGAGGGGAACGTTAGGATTTGAAATAAGGCTCTTCTTCCAAGGAGGGGCACATCTCACACCTTTGTTCTCATGTTTCATATCACAGAGGATGTCAAAAAAATGTCATAGAAGGAAGAAGGTGAGAGAAGGAGGGAATGGGGGGAAAGAAAATTCAGGAAGGAAAAAGGGAAAATCAAAAATAATCAAAGGTAGTGACAGAGAAAGTGAGGAAAAGGAAAATTGAGAACAGGAAGAAAGGAAGAGAATTTGTGAGGACTTGGGGCCACTTACCTTCTGCATACCTGCTTGAGGTATTGATTCTACATTCCTGCACACTTTTGTTTTCTAGTTTTTAGGGAATAAATTGTATTTTTTAAAGAAAGAAAAGAACAGAAACAGACAGTGAATGAATGGGCATTCAGTCACTAGTACAGAATTCTGCTTTCCTCAAGGCTCAGGGACAGGTCTGATCTCAAGCCTTTGCCACCTATACGTTGGGGAGACAACTTGGGGCACTGAACCAATATTACTCTGCAATGGATCATTTTTCTCACTTAGGTTATTACAATTTAGAAAGCTGTTTCTATAAACATTTAATGGAGGCAGAGATCATGTGCACAGAGACACAAAAGAAGGGTCCTGAGTGTTATAGTGGCCCATGCAAAACAATGCAAGTATGCCTATAGGGGAAAAACAAAACAAAAAACAAAAAACAAACTGACTCTCAAAAAGAAGGAACTAAAATAATATGGAATAGGAATAGATCAAAATTCTAATGAGATCTCAGTGAATTTTACAAAAGATAGTAAAATATTTCAAATAAGGATCAGGAGAACGACTGTGATTAAGATGGCCTATGGTAAATCTTTTATTTGTTCTCCATTTTATTGGAATAGCCTCATGTATTGTAATGTGGCTTGGAACTAACTAGGCAGCCAAGGATAACCGTAAACTTCACACTTTCCTGCCTTTACATTCAGACCCTTATAATTATATACTTGTGTTACTATGCCTGCTTTAGGTGGGGCTAGCAATCATACTACATTCCCAGCCCTCACCGAAATATGTGTATTTCAGTGTATATATGTATATATATGTGTATACACACACACACATATACATACACATAGTCTGTCAATAAAACTCTAAAATCTGGAATGGCACTGCACACTTTTAATCCTAGGATCTCCACCTTTGGGTCAGAGACAAGAAGATTTCTGTGAGTTCAAGGCCGTTTTGGTCTAGATGCCAATATGCCTACATCACAGCTCTACTCCAAGCTACGTCACAGCTCCTGTAGCTTTGGATCAGGGAACGTTTCGGAAGAGGGAGAAAAATTAAGTAAGAGTGAGAACAGCTGAACATCTATGAAGCAGTTTTCCCTCAAAGTGGCTGAACAAATAAGAACAGAAGAGTGACAACCCCAATGGACATGCAAACATGGAAGTGATAAAATTTCAGGAAGACCAACCCCTAGAAAAAGAACTGCAGACACTTAATGACTGCCAGGCTAAAGAGAGTTCGCCTGTCCTTTATAAGCTGCTTTATTGTATATCCAATGCAGAGCAATCAGACCTGAAACCATATACACGTATACAACAAAAACTGGTTCAGCATGCTGTATTTATATATTTGTGAATGTGTGTGTGTGTGTGTGTGTGTGTAGCAATAGTAAAGGAAAAGAGGCTACCAGCTTAAGAGTGGCAAGGGGTATTGGAGGGCTTTAAAGGAGAGTAATTTGAGGTGGGAGCTAGAGGATGTAGAGAGATGGGGAAAATGACAAAATTCTATTTTAGCTTAAAATTATTTAGAAAGAAACCAAGTAAAAAAGAAAAACTGTTTTTTGTCAATGCTTACATGATTGATTTATATTCCCCATAATAGGAAATGAATACAAGCCTTGTGTTCACTGTTAGGAGTTAAAAATGAAGATTAACTAGAGGATATGGCAGTGGCAGCAGTGGATGTGATATTGATGATAAGTAAATAAAAAGCCCACCCCAGCGTATAGGCTGTGAACAGTGTCAGTATGGCAAGCGCAAGGTGCTGAACTCATACAAGCTGAACTGAATGCTGGGGAAACTGATACCATCGTTTTCTTTGGAAATGAAACCATGCCTTATTCAATCCCACTCACTCAGACATGGATAAATCTGACACGCAGATCTAGGAAGAGACCATACTCTTCCAGTCTCCCACATTGTCTACTGAGGGGATGTGCTTCTATGTGTGACTAATCTTTGAGGTGTGTGTGTGTGTGTGTGTGTGTGTGTGTGTGCTTGAAAATGCCACTTTGGTTCCTGATTTCCTATGTCAAGTCACAAAGGATTTGTCATCCTCACAGTCACACATTGGCTGCTGTCAACTCTTTGAAAAAGCCATTGTATCAGGATGTTTTTTCTTAACCTGAGGATTTTGTTCTTCCCTGCAAGCGACATGTCACAACTTAAGTTTCCTCACAAATCCAATTCAAAAACAATCTTGGTTTATTTTGATTCTTCTTTTCATTGAACATGTCTATGAATCTTCAGTGTCAGTGTCCCAATGTCGACTATTGTATCTGCTTTTTGTTTTGACACTAAAGATTTAGCAGCAAAATTACCCTCCCCTTATAAAAAAAACCAAAAGTATTAGATTTTTTTTCTTAATATTAGCACTGAATCAAGGGTGATATAGGTAAAAGCATCTTGAGTTATGTCTTTATGTCTTTGTCTTTGTTGTGATAGGTTGAGGTTTTTCCTGATTAAAAAAAAAAAACACAAAAATTTTATTTATTTATTTATTTATCTATTTATTCACCTTACATTCCAGCCATAGCTCCCTCCCTCCTCTCCTCCTAGTCTCCTTCCCTCCCCCACTCCTCTCCCCTATTACTCAGAAAAGGCCAGCCTCCCTATCTACCCAGCCATGACAGCTCAATTCACATCAGGACTGAGCTCATCCTCTTCCCATTTGACCTGGCAATGAAGTCCTGCCAGCGGGAAGTGATAGAAAAGCATAGTCCATGTCAGAGATAGCTGCTGCTCCCTTTACTAGTGGACCCACTTGAGGCCTGAGGTGCTCATTAGCTACATCTATGTAGAGGACCTTCATCCAGTCCTTGAATGGTCTTTTCTTGGTGCTTCAGACTCTACAAGCCCCTCTGGGCCCTGGTTAGCTGTGTCTGTTGGTCTTCTTGTGGAGCTCTTGTAATCTCTCCTCGTAGGTGTCATGGAGTCTAAAGAGGATATCCTCTAACTCAGCAAGACTCCTTTGCAGGGAAGAGAACACCAAGCCACCCACAAAAACTTCCAATCAAATCTTGCCATGCCTACAAATGTTCAGGGATAAAGATAGAGCAGAGATTGAGGAAATGTCCAATGCCGGGCACCAACCCAAGACCCACCCAAAGGAAGAGAGCCAACTTCTGACACTATATTCTGCTATGCTGGCAGCCAAGAGCCTAGCAGAGTTGTCCTCTGAGAGGCTCCACCCAGCAGAGGTTTGAAACAGATGCTGAGACTCACAGCCAAATATTGGGCAAAGCACAGGAAGTCTAGTGGGAAAGTTGGGGGAAGGAGAAAAGGATTTCCCTGCTTTTTATATCACCAGAACACAATAACATGAAGTCAAGGGGAAGAGAAGAGAACTCAGAAAGGCTTAATGAAACTAAAAGAAGGATTCAATTGATTTCTGACATACCCCATCCAGCACATGCATATACACAGGTGCACGTGCATGCGCGCGCACACACACACACACAACACACACACACAATTATGCAACACAGTTTTGTGTGTTTTGTTGCATAATCAATCTGTGTGACCAGGTTTGCCTCCCAGGCTGCATAGTCTTTCCTCCAGCTTCCCAAGTGTTGAGATGGCAGGTGGACTCTCGTATCCTCACCACTACTCAAAAGTGAACTAATTGAATCTCCTTCTTTCTCTGCATGGAGGAGAAAGTATGATCTAAACATCTCATGAGATAGATTTAAAAGAACAAACCCTAAACTTGATCTGATTCTTCCATTGGGATTAAATGTTCCTATAAATGAGTTACTAAACTAAATTTTCTGGCTTCTCAAAGATCAAACTAAAAGGTATACTTTATTTTTGTTAGCTTTGTTAAGTTGTTTAAGAAACTGTTCTATCAAAGTTCTCTGACCTAAGATCTACATAGCTCAAATATGCCAAACTCCTTTATAATTGACAAAATAAATAAAAATGATATGTCGAATGAAAGTAACAGCCACTCTTTCAACTCTTCATAAGATGATAAACAACTTTCTTGGGCAACCTTGGTACCTAACAAAAATACATGGGACAATATGCATGCAGAATAGTATCCAACTGTACTTAAGACATACCCATAATTTTCACATCATTGCAAAAGGCTGTGGCAGTGACACAGCACAGACCACAGAAGTGAATGAATGATCTTTTATAGAAGGCCTCTTTGACGCTGGACCAGAAAAACCAGTTACCATCTTAGTTAGAACATCAACCATTATGAGTCCATGACCAAATTTTGTGTTCAATTTGGTGATCTTAATACTGAAATAAAAATAGGGAAAAATTACAAATATATAAGGGAAAACCCAAGCCATAAAATGATAGAGCTATGACTGAAAACTAACAAGGTTCTCTAATATCTCAGTAATTAGGAAGGCAAAGTTGTGTGTGTGTGTGTGTGTGTGTGTGTGTGTGTTTCCTAGTCAGTGGTTCAAGGGTAAGATTAAGGAAAACAAGTATTCAACAGCATTGAATTTAGTAATAACTTCTGATTCACCCATTTAAATTCTTAATTAAAAAAATTGAATATGACCGGAAGAACACAATGTCCTACCTGTCAATGTGCGAGGACAATAGAAACAACAGTATAAATAAGAAAAGTCTTCAGTATTATAAGTTCATTAAATGGTTCAGTGCATAAAATCATTTGGCTTGAAGAGCTTAGTAAATAGAAACTTGTTGGGGAAAGATATTAATTCCCTTAATTCAATATTTTAAAAAATATTATTTCATCTCTAATGTTAATGATTGAAGAAGAAGAAACTGAATAAAATAAATTTCCTGTCACTTAATTTTCATTATTTTGGCTCACATAAAATACAGTAAACCTACAGGGAAGAGATTTATGTTCACTTTACTTGTAAGAACCTTGTACATCAGAAATTTTTAGATCATTGTTTTCTGGAACATTCCCTCTAAGGTAAATACTTTAAATTGTATTACAGGGCACAGCTTTATCTAGCACAAAAATCTCAGAATTATCTTGCTATTAAAACCCTTTCCACTTCATTTTTTAAACCTTTTGTTTCTATTTTTATTCACATGTGTGCATATGTGTTCATGTGAATGCCTACAAGGTGTGGGGGGGGGTTGGTAGAAGACAATGTCAAATCCTTCTGGAGCTGGAGTGACTGGCAGACATGAGATAAGCAATCTAATATGGGTGCTGGGAATTGAACTAGGGTTCTCTGGAAGAGGAGCAAGTTCTCTTAACTACTGATCCATCTCTTCAACCTGGTACCACACTTTTAACAGGAAAGTAATAAAGCTTGGCCACAGTCTCTTCCATTTTTTGCCAACTGGTCTCTTTAGGATTCAAAGAGTTGCTGTTCTCCTGCATCCTTTATGTTTCTTACAAGTGGGACTGTGGTGCTGGCAATGCAGTCACCTCCTTGTCATCATAAACTCCAAACTCTCCTATTTCCTGTAGCTTTTATCTTCCGTCATTTTCTTACACAGATGCCACTGTGTAGGCAGTATCTATTGCCATTGCTCAGCAGATTTTTCCTCAAGTTTATAGCCTCAAGCAGTCTCCGTGTTTCTTACTTATGGTCAATTTTGTAAGAACTATAATGTTGAATTTAATCCAAAAGAATGTTCATCCACCTCTTACACTTCTGTGCTTGAAGAAAAACTCCAAACAGTGATACATCGCCCTATGATGGAGTTTCTCTTGGCAAGAGAGAAGCAGATAATTTTATTGTGGACATAAAGCTTTGCAGAGTCTTTCCTCAAAAAAAAAAAAAAAAAAAAAAAAAAAAAAGATAAAAGAAAAGAAAGAAAGAAAGCAACATCCTATCCCTTAGACAACTGGATATAACCTATTTTAAATCGTTTACAAAATTTTAAAAAGAAGTTGACCTAAACAAAATGAATTATTAGATCCTCATACCATATTTTAAGAATATTGGACTAGATACCTTTAGAGAGCTAAGGGCTGGCATAAGGAATCATGGATGGGATGAAGAAGTGAGAGACACATGGTAATATTGCTTCAACTCCCACTGTACTGTAAAATAGAAGTTCTCTCTAATGTTTGTGAAAACTTTAATTGTTGTGCCTTTAGAATTTCATTGAAACAAGTCTATATTGTCATATTGATAGTTCAGTGTCCAGAGAGTTTAGGGACACCGTCTTGGCTCTGGTAGGCCACCAAAGCTAAGCCGGCATGGCAGTTGCAATATGAGTAAAAATTAAAAAATCAAAGAAAAATGATCTTGTTCATTAGGGCAACATTAGGAAGAGGAATAATTACATGGAACAAGAAACAAGAACTCCAAGTGTGTGACATGAGTCTGTGTCTCTCATGTGTGACATGAGATTTAAGTTTAAACAGGGTAAGAACTGGAAATGAGGGAACAAAAGCAGTAAGAAGTTCTCTTTAAGGTGGGCCCCTTTCTATCATTTTCTCCTTCAAAATGGTCATAGGAAGTCCTTCCTGTTTGAGGAGATAAGGTAGAGTCCTTGTAAGATTATTATTTCTTCCTCAGGGTACACCCGATCATAATGGGCTTGCCCGTTCTGGTGGTGAGATCTATCCTGTGAGGTTTCAATGTTTTCTTACTCCAAGGAGACTCAGGAGGAAAGGCTTAAGGCAATGACTTGTGTTGGCACCTTCAGCCCAATAAGAGAGACAGATGAATGCAGCATGAAGACACAGATGTCAGACTTGACCCTGTTTGGGGCAACCTTGTGAGCCCATGTGATTTCCAGCAACGTGGCTTCTAAGAGCCCATGTGACAGCTGTCATCATCATCATTCTGACCATTCTTTCCCCTGATCTCCCCTGAAGTTTGACTCTTTATTTTCTACCTTGAATTTTATGATACTTAGCTGAATGGACACAACTTGTAGTTCCTGCTTAATCATTGTTTTTGGTGAAAGCCTTTGGAAAGTGTGTGTGTGTGTGTGTGTGTGTGTGTGTGTGTGTGTGTGTGTGTGTGTGTAATTTGATTTGCAGGAAGCTGAGATCAACTTATATATAGGTTATTTCTAGACATTGTTTTTACTTTCTCCTTAGTAGAATATGATTGATATCACTACTTCCATAGTAACAGTTATGAATAAAGAGAAATCACTTTTAGAGTTGTTTGCAACAGTATAGGACACAGAGATAAAAGATACATATATATTTCAGCTACAGAGTAAAATGAAAGGAGTACAAGGATGTGATTTGACATCTAGTTACACTACTCTTTATCATTTTATTCTCTGCTCTGAGGTTTATCATGGGTATTATTTTGCATATTAAGTATTTTTCTGCAAGATAAGACTATATCCAGAGAACCGTTTATTTGAATGTTTCTCATTTCTTGAGTGATCTGTGATTATTTTTGGCACTTTGAGGAGGCTGAACTACATAGGGGTTTTCTTTCTTTTAATTTCTTAAATTAAAATATAATTACATTATTTTCCTCTTCACTTTCCTCCCTCCAAGCCTTCACGTGTATACCACCCATGCTCTCTCTAAAATTCATGACCTTGGTTTCCATTGTTAATATATCTTTATATATTCCTAAAGATATAAGTGCAATATATCCTGTCAAACAACATTACTTGGATGACCTGATTTCACAGCTAACCCAACTGATACATCTGCATCACAACTGCCACACCTAAGGCTTAGAGAATATAACCAAAAAGAGAAAAGAACGATTGTAAGAGCCATAGAAAAATGAGGTCTATCGTGAGACTGAGTCTCCCAGAAATGTAAGGAAGACTTCATGCATCAAGTCTCAACATGGTGGTCTATATAAAACCTGAACTAGAACATTATCAATAGATGCTCTAACACAGAAAAGGGAAATCTCACACAATTCCATCATTACTTTTTCCTTTTACTGAAAAAAATATTATTTTCTCACATAATATACCTATTGAATCCATCTACTCTAATTTGAATTTCAGCTTAAAATTATAGCTAAAATAAATATATACTATATTTTCAGGAGATATTCCTAGAATAGCAATGCTATTAATTTTTTAATTAGAGATTTAAATTTAACTGAACATCCTATATATATTTACCTGCTCAAACTCATAACTTATTTATTCTATTCTTTACTTCCAGAGAATATAATGTGGAGAAACTAAGGCAGTTTAAGTAATTTCAAAAGTAATTACCACCTCCCACTATATTTTATCAAATCCATGACAACAATCTTTTCTTCAGCATGTACGGTTAGGCAATGGATATCCACACTTGGCCTTTTAGTTATCTAAATATAGAATCTATACAATAATTTATAAAAAATATGGATACTAAGGATTTCATGTTTAATAGTGCACATTCTTTTATATTTATATCTCCCTGGGGTATATATGCTTAAATAAAACATATGCCTTTACCTTTAATTAAATAACATAGATGATCTAGAAAAAAAAAAAGATCTATTGCAATTCAGCTGAACCACTCTTGAGCATATAGCCAAAGGACTTTATATCATATTACTGAGATTCTTGACTATCTATGTTCATTGCTATATAATCACAATAGACAGAAGATAAGAATAGTCCATCAACTGTTGGATCAATAATGGCAATGTGGCACATGTACTTAATTGGGAAATAATTTTTTATAAGAATAAAGAGGCATTTCATAGACAGAAACTAAAGTGACCTACAAAGTTGAATGTCTGGCTGCAAAGTTGCTTGTAGGAAAGAGAATTATGGAAACAGCATTAGAAGA
This sequence comes from Acomys russatus, assembly GCF_903995435.1. Taxonomy (NCBI): domain Eukaryota; kingdom Metazoa; phylum Chordata; class Mammalia; order Rodentia; family Muridae; genus Acomys; species Acomys russatus. The sequence goes on from NC_067162.1 coordinate 27,333,093, forward strand.
ATTCCCTTTGGGAAGTTGTTCCTTCCCCGGCTTGATTCCAGCTTTCTTCTTTGCTTTGAAGTCTATTCTCAAGTTTCTGGTACCTTAGTTTACAGAATTGTTCCACTTCTACATGCCATGATGTTCTTCTCTCTGTGGACGCTGCAGTGGATCTTCCTAAAGAAGGCTAGAAAAATGCAGAGGGCAAACACACTCCCAGGGCACCAAAGCAGGAGCTGCCGTTTCATCACCCTCCATCCCTACACAAAGAGCTAGTAGAAGCTGGTGGAGACAATCTTCTGTCTCACTTTCAGCTTATCTAAGAAGATCAACATGTGTTCCTTAAGAACAAAGGAAAGTCATTATAGCTGAAAGACTCCGTGGAAATTTGAATCTCTGTGCCACCTTATCAAATAAAATCAATACTGATATGAGGAACTCAGAGACTAAATGCAACACATGAAGCCATGAACACAGTTACACCTGGGAGCTCCCAATATCTTGATTTTGCTTCTTATGGAGGTCATTCTCCCTTTTTAAATCTTACAGCAGAAAAGAGTAATGTAACTAAAAACTTAGCAACCCTGGGATGGTAGACACATTTGGAGAAACAGCCTGACCTGGCAAGCAAGAGAAGTGGCAAGATTATGAACGAACTTGCTAGATCTAGCTTAAATCCTGCTTTTCCATCTTTATGCTCTGTGATGGACTTAGGCTGGTGTCAGTTTATCTATCATATTCAATTTCTTAATTTCAAAACAATAAAAGTGAATAAGTCAACTACGAAGCTAAATGAGATAGATAGTGATCATTAAAATTTCCAGATTAGAATTTCCAAAAGGTGTGTGTGTGTGTGTGTGTGTGTGTGTGTGTGTGTGTGTGTGTGTGTGTGTGTGTCTTTTACAGGAAACTTTCCACACGGTTTCATTGATGAATTTATAGAGACTTCAGGTTGGAATGTTGCAGTTCCTTAATGTAACATTACGGGAGATGATAAATGAGGGAATGTGTATCTAAATCATAAAAGTATGATCTAATCAGGTAGTTTGGAACAATTTTGCTCATGGTTTCCACACATAAACTAAAGAGAGTTCCACAGGGCCTGGAGAGAAAAATGTCTTAGATTGGTAAAAACCTGTGCCATTTTTTAAAGGACCAAAGATTGGTTCTCATCACCCATGTTCAGCAACTCACATCTGCCAATATATTATTCCAGCTCCAGGGAATCTGATCCTCACTGGCTGACATATGCACCTGCACTCCCATGGAAATATACATACATACATATACTAAGGACAAAATTAATGCTCATTCAAATGAATGCTTATTCATTCACCTGTGGAAGATATACACACACAGGACACATGGTAAGTACATTTAATTTATAAAGTTAACTACATACTATTATGTAAACAAGTACTGATATTTAATTAGTGAGATCAAATGTATTTACATGTATATATTTTTTTAAAATTTTAATGTATTATAGATTCAGTTCAAACTTTACTTTGTCTCTGTTTTTTTCCATTCTGATTTAATAAAATGACTCAGCATATAAAGATATGTTTGTATGTTTTATGTGAACATGTGTGATCTGACAATATCAATACTCATACCTGAGGCTAGAGAGAGATTAAAAAGAAGAAGGACAAACAGCAAACTAGTTCATATTATAGAAGAGAGCTCTCACACACAGACACGTCCTCAACCAGAATTTTTATACTGTTAAGGTTATTTTGTATTCTTTTCTTAGTTTTATTTGGGTCAATTTGCTGTAATTACTATTGATAATGTTGCATTTACTCACCAGTGATTATGACTATCATAGATGATGTTTAGTATCAAGGTAGACATCTCTTAGAATAGTTTGTATTCAACTATTAAAGATCCTAATGATCAACACAAATATCTATTCATTATATAGTTAGCAAGTATTTGGGGTAATTTTTCTTACAAAAATTTCTAGTCCTTTTTTTATTGTGAGAAGATGACTATCAAAGATTCAGTCTGGCATCTTCAAAAGTGGAAATTGAGTAAAGACTCTTTAAGAGGTGTGATAGGAAATCTGATTTGACAACCATGGGTCAAGGATTCCATCTAGCAAAAACCAATGCAAACAAACAAACAAGCAAACAAACAAAACCCTCATGCTTGCTTACAGTGGATCTCTAAACAATTAGTGGCTATAACAGTAATCAAGAGAGAACTCAATGCTTCTGAAATGTTCAGCTTAATATATCAGCTTTAAAATATGGCATTTCAAACCACACATACAATGAAGCCCCAAGTTTCTTTGTAATTATAAAATCCTTCCAACTTTCTGCAATGGTGGGTGTCATCTTACTGCCAAAACTGCCGTCTGTTGATCCTGATCTCCCACATTTTAAGAAAGGGAGGACTAAGGGGCAGAAGGAGCTATGTCACGCCATTTTTGCTGAAACACCTCATCTTTACACAGCCGCTACGGACACGTGTCCTGGAATTCCCTTTTAAAGTGAGGGGTTTTTGTGACAAGTCCTAATATCAGTGTAATTTTTGAGATTCTCAATGCCTATTATTCTCAATATCTGATATGGTATATAGCTATGTATGACTTCCTTGAACAAAGAAAAGACTCAGAGTAAAGAAAACTGAAAATACCACATAAAAATCTTCATCTGATTGTGCCAGCCTCAGATTTCATATATTTAAACTCTAAAAAACCGCTCAATTCTAATTTTAAATACTAATTTTAAGCTTTAACAATTCTTTAATATGACCAGTTTATTTTTATTTGTATTATAGAGAGCACTCCTAACACATAATGATTTCAAGTGTATAATATATTAATGTTGCCTAGAGGCAAGATGCTGTAAAGATATCCAAAGATCATTTACTGTTTGACTACAAGTTTATGGCAATTGACCAAATCTACATTTCTTCTTGATCCTGGGCCCAGGCAGCCAGAAACTCCGACTCTCGCTCTATTGTAAAAATGTGTCCATTCTGGTAATTCATGCAGGCTGAATAATAGAGCTTTAGTGTTCTTTTAGCTAGCTTAGTCTGGCCACAGATTGTAAGACTTCCATGTTCTTAAGGAAGTATAGGATTTCATTGCAAAAAGTGTCGCATTTATTTTTATTTATCCATCTAATAATGGGAATGAGGTTCTTTCCAAATCTTGGTTTTGGTGAGTAGTGCACTAAATATGAGAGAGCTGGTATCAGAAGTTAATAATTCCCTAGGACTGGGGTTACTGCTATTGTGAGCCTCCGCGTGAAACCAATTCCTCCGTAAGAAGTGTTTTTATCCATGAGACAACTCTCCCATCCACTATTGTGAACTTTTGGGTGATTCTCAGGCTATTTCATACTTTTTCACTGTGCTTTGCTAAGAACAGTGTGCAAGATTTTAAACTTTCCAATTTTTTTTTTTAACAATTTGTTATGTCATTGACTCTGGCCATTCCAACAGTATTAGTTAATCTCATCTTGCTTTTGATTTTTGTGCTGAAGATGAGTGATGCTGGTCATAGTTTTATGTGTTTGTTGGCAGTTTGTACGTATTTCTGGGAGAAATATCTATAGAAGTCTTTGTCCATTTTTCCCCACTGGGAATTAATTTTTAACTATTTAATTGGAGTTTCAGATTTGTAATTGTTTTATATATGTAATGGTCAAGTATTTTCTTTTAATTACTGAACATTCATCAGGTGTTTTTCACTGTAGAAATATACCCAAACTAAAATTAGAAAATAAAGATTTAGTTAGTATGGCTGTACATCAGTAACTTGCCTGTATTACTTTGGATTTCAAGGATGGAGCATATCAAAGCTGGAGTGTAATTCTCACCCCCACCTACCCCAAAGCCAGAGGAAATAGAAAGAAAGAAGGCCAGGGCTAGTATTCTATGATTCCTTTGGAAGGAATGCCTCTAAAGACCACCTGCTAAGTATAACCTTTTAAAAGACCGTGGCACTCTGGACACCAAACCTTTATCATGTGGACCTCGGGGAGAAATCCAATAACCAAACTCCAACATTTTATTGTGCTCTTCTTTGGGCTAATGACTTCTCTTTATCGGAAGAGGCTTCACTTTGGTGTAATTCTCCCAGTTCACTTTTGCTGTTGCTTCTTATCAAATCATTGTTATGAACAATGGCATCAGAGATTGTTCTTGTTTTGTATCCTTACAGTGTTACCACCTTGGTTTTTTGTTTAATTATTTATGGAGATAATTTTTATATATAATTAAATTAGAGCTCATTTCAATTCTTCCATCCTTTACTTTGCATGGAGTCAAATTTCACTTGGTGTTTCATCCATTCACTTAGCTTAGATGGCAAGGATTTCTAAGAAGGCGTTTTTGCATCTGTAATAACTACAAATATTTGCTTGTGACCTTGTTTTATTGTGTCATATTTGTATGGCTTTGGCATAAAAATACATATGCTTTCCAAAATGTATTTGAAACATATCTGTCCTCTTTAACCTTTTGAGGATTTGGAGAAGAATTTACTCCTGTGTAAATTACTGGTATAATTCACCAGTAAGAACTTCTATTGCCTTGTGAGTTTCGTGTTGTTGTTGTTTGTTTAGTTTTTAGTTTAAGTTGGAAGGTTTTGGTTACTGATTTTGTCTGCACATTCATTACATTGTCTTAAATCAACTCATCACTTCATATCCTTTTTAATTAAGATTGAGAGCAAAAGTTGACTTTGGAGTTATTTCATCATTGTTTTCTGTACTCTTCTCTGCTCCTTTTACTTTTATATATACCTGGTGTTTGGCCTACATGAATGTCTGTGTGACAGAGTCAGATCCACTGGAACTTGACTTGCAGACTGTTGTGAGCTGCAACGTGGGTACTAGGAATTGAACATGGGTCCTCTGGAAGAGCAGCGAATGGTCTTAACCACTGAGCCATCTCTCCAGTCCCTTCTGCCCACTTCTTAATGCTACCACTTTCTTCCACTGTGTACTTATGGCTTGCTTTCCTGTTACATATACTCTAGGAGATAAATCTAAGTGAGTAATTTGGAAACTTCCTTATCTACATAATAATTTTAGAGATTAATTATAATTTGAAATATCCAGACTTTCAAGAAAGTTAGAAAGTAATACATCTTCATACCCCCATCTGTAAACATTATTTTGGCTTTTGCTTTAGCTGTTTTTCATAAAACGCCCGAGCAAACTCCTGAAAGTATTATTTATGCAGCTTTACGTACTTTCTTCTGAACCTCACTCTTGGTACTGTGCGGGAAGCCATAGCAAATTGGGCCATGTCAGAAATCCTGTGCTTAGGCTGCATGCTGTGACCTTCGAGTTGCTGACCTTTGCCTCAAGAGGTCTTGTGTTCTAGGCTATCCTTGGAAGATTTACCTTTGAAAGAAGTAGAGAAGTCCCAACTTGGAACCACCCAGAGGATCAAGGAAGTTCTTACAGGGAACTACTCAGAGAAGTAGGAAGTTCTACAGGGAGCGATTCAGGCTATTGTATTCTTGCCTGGGGGCTAGGGAGAGTGAGATAAGAATAGATCCTATTGACCTTGTTCTATATATTCTTACTAGTGGGCATTAAAGGGAATGATCAGAAATTTCCTGACTTGATTCATTATTTTTTGCATCTCTGTATCCTACTTTCAGTCCCCACTCCCTCTTTCAGGTGAACCCTGATTCAATTTTTCCTGCAGGCTGGGACATGGCAATACTATGCTTGTTACGTCACCAATCTTTCCGTATGTGTCAGTTTCATTTTAGTATGCATGATACTATTTCTAAATTTACCTGTTCAATTTATTTTTACTGCAATCATGATTAATCATTCCAAAATTTAATAATCACGTACTTATGAATTAGTCTCTTTTCCTTCAGCCATTGGATTCTAGGATCATTGAATTTGTGCTGGGTGATATACTATCTTTTTATATATTTTTTTAATTTTGCTTTATAATAGTGTGTTGTGTTGTATTGTCCCATCCAGCAGGACCAGTAATTACGGGGTCGCGAGGGGAGCCATACCTGAGGGATGAGGTGGGAGAGAAAGAGGTGAGACCAAGTAGTGTTCCTATCAAGGTCCATTTATTGAATCAAAAGCAAAAACTTATATGGGGTGGAGGCAGGAACTAAGCAGTAGGAGGGGCCCGAGAATGTCTCTAGATAATACCCTCAGGGGAACATCCTGTGGTTTATCTCGGAACAGTTTCTATCTTATCTTAGCTAACTATCTCTCGGAAAGTCCTGAGCTAACCTGCTAAACAACATCTGCAGGGACTGAAAGGAGGAAGTTAGCTAACCTGCTAAACAACATCTGCAGGGACTGAAAGGAGGAAGTTAGCTTTGGAACGGGCCATCAGTATCTTTCCATAGCCAGTAGACTCTTTTAACCTTGAATGACCCCAGGCTGGCTCCGAACATTGTATGAATAACAAAGAAAAAGAAAATGGATTCTTGTCTCATATAGTACATTCCAACCACAGTTTGTCCTCCTATCCACCCCTACCACAGCTCTGCTCCCTTTCAAATCTACTGTCTGGGAACAGAAAAGAACAGGTCTCCAAGAGGTGACAGCACAACAGGGCAAAACAGGATACAATAAGACAAGACAATAGCCATCATATGAAGGCTGGAAAAGGAAACCAAACAGGAGAAAAAAAGTCTCAAGAGCAAGCAAAAGACTCAGAGATAGAACCACTCCCAGTGTTACAAGTCTTATGAGAACACCAAGCATTCACAACAAATAAGCAGAGGACATGGTACAGAACAATCCAGGGCCCATGCTTGATATTTCAGGCTCTGTGGGGCCATATGAGGCATGCTCAGTTGATTCAGTGGTCCATCTTCTGGTGTTTTACAACCACTCTGACTTCTACAGTCTTTCCTCCCTCTCTTTAGTTGTGTTCCTGATCTCCCAGAAGAAACCTCCTGTTCTCTCTCCTTTCTCTCTCTCTCTCTCTCTCTCTCTCTCTCTCTCTCTCTCTCTCTCTCTCTCTCTCTCTCTCTGTCTCCCTCTCTTTCTCTGTATAATGTCTGGCAGTGGGTGTCTGCATGAGCTCCCGTCTGCTGCTGCCTGAGGAAGCATTTCTGATGATGACTTTGCAAGGCACCAGTATATGACTATATATGACTATAATAGAATATCATCAGGAATTATTTTGTAGGGTGTTTTTGGTTGGTTGGTTGATTGGCACTACCCTAGTTCTTTAGGCTATCCAGTATTTAGAGCCTGGCTATCTAGGCAGTATAGGGCATGGGTTTGCTCTTGTGACATGGCATGGGTCTTGCTCTAAGCCAGATATTAGTTGTCCACTCCCAGAAGTTCTGCTTCACCATTGCCCTAGCACATATTGCAGGTAGGACCAATTATAGGTGGATGCTTTTATGGCTGGGTTGGTGTTAAGATTTCCTGTACATAGCCTTCAGAGTACCTTCTAGTACCAAAGAGACTAGACTAAAGGGATAAAGGCTCCAAGCTCAACCCAGCTAGAATTCTCTATGTTCAAGAAACTCAGTGGATTAGTCCAACATGTATGTCCTCTGAGAGTTGCTACTCAGCAGGAGATGGGGCAGATGCTGCTGGACTCCAGGTGAGAGTGGTATGAAAGAATGGGTAGATAGAAGGACCCAGAAGGTTTAGAAGTCCCACAAGAAGACCATCAAGGCTGGCGAATCTGGACCCAGATGAGCCTGCACAAGCTGCTGTACCTACCAAGGACAATGCATGCAGCAAACCTAGACCCACTCTTTAGATCTTGCCAATGGACAGCTCATTCTCCATGGTTGTAGGGAAAGCAGGAAATACTTCTGATGAAAACTCGGGTGCTCCCCAATTTCACCACTTGATCTTGGTTGGGAGGCCTGGTGGCATTCAGAGGAAGGGGAAGCAGGCTATCTGGATGAGATCTGATAGGCTATGATCATATGGGGGTGGGGTGGGGAGAAGGTCTTCTTCTCTCAGAGGTCTAGGGGAGGGCCATTGGGCAAAAGAGGGAGGGAGAAGGAAATGGGAAGATACAGGTGAGGGGATAACAATCAGGATATAATATGAATAAAATTAGTTTTTAATTTTTTTAAGTTAAAAAATGAAATAGGGCCCTACTGTGAGTTTTCCAAGAGTAACCTTTTGACCTAGCATTACCTTTCTGTTACTATTTTGTGGAATAATTTGAGGAATAGTGGCATTAATCTTTTAAAGTCTGGTAGGATTCTGCCATAAACCATCTGTCCTTTGGTTGGCGACTGGTCTTCTGGTAGGTGTTACCTGTAGATAATATACTTTCAATGTCCAAATCATCTTAAATTGCTAAGATTTTGGTATTGTGCTTCTTTTTATTTTATTGTAACATTTTATCTATTTTGTAGCTGTCTTGGTGTTGAGTAAAGTTATATTATATTATTATATTATTTATTATATTATATTGAGAGAATAAGTTATATATATATGAATGTTTGTTCAATAGTATAATAATAAAGTTCTAAAATGGTATTTTTTAAAAGCCACAGCCTGTTTTACTGCTCAGTGTTACTCAAGTCCATCTATAAGCTCTATATTCCACCAATATTTCTCCTTCATCTGCTTCTCAAATCAGCTAAATTTATTCATTTTGTAGGGATTTTTATGCTTTATTCTTTCAGATTAGTGTTGTGTACCCATACTCTTCAGAAAGAGTGAACTCTTTGACATCATTTAAAACAAAATGTAAAAACAAAAAGCAAAAAAAATAAAAACAGTATGTGGATTCCATATTTAATATATCACAGTATTGTGTGTGGACCTTTATCCTGTTCATTTATTATACAATAATGATAATCTTCATTGTTATGTTAAATGTCTGCACATTTGCATTGCCTTTGATCATCTCTTTATGGAAACATACAACTGTGAATGTCACATATTTAGACTTTCCATTTACTACAAGCACCCAGGATTCATGTGTGCAGAATTGTTGTCTAAATGAATAAATAAATGTATAAGTATTGAAGATGAATTCTAGCAGTGACTTTCAAAAGTCATTTTTTATTGTGAAAGAATTTATGAAAGGATGGTACCATCCATGCTAAGAACAAGAATGTTACACTAAAACAAAAGCAGGTGGTTTACATAAGTCATCTTAATTCATTCTCCCTTTAAAATGTCTCCATGTTTCCAAAGAATTTTGAATAACTACAGGATATGTTGTACACTTTTATCATGAATTGTGATATGAAACTACTTTTCAAGTAAGAAATGGAAGCATTTTTCTTCTCTCTCTCTCTCTCTCTCTCTCTCTCTCTCTCTCTCTCTCTCTCCGCCTCTCTCCTAAATGTCCAACACTGATCCATGAACTTAGACTTTTTTTTTCGAAAAGATATGAATCATACACAATAGATAGGTTGAAAACTTTGTGTTCACTTAATTTTTATACTACCATAGGATCTTATGTTATAGAAACACTATGTGGCTCGGTTCCGGTGTAATAGAAAAGGTCAAGTAGAATAAACAGCCAAAATTGATTTTGGGAAGCCAAAGTCAAGAGAGTAAACATACTGCATATTTCTCAAAAACACAAAAGGGCCAAAAGAATAGTGGTATATCAGAGCGTGTGAGAGAAAAGCTATTATGATTAGAGCACACGCTGAATAATCAAAAATTATTCGCCATACATACCATCTCTTTCACACAAGTCTGAAAAACTTGCTCCAAAGACTGGTGATACCTCAAGTCTATCATATACTGACTTGAGCTTTGGTGATTTGGAGACTCCAAATTGTTTTATTCGTTAATTCATTCCTTGAGTTCTGATGCTGAGTATTAGTTGAGTTTGAAACATGGTTCTGTAGAAAGATAATATTGACAAAAACTGAACAGACACCAACAACAACAAAAGAAAGTACATTCACTAGATGCCTCCTTGGTACTCAAATTCATGTTTGACATGAAATACCGATTCAGTGTTTCTCAAAACGAAACCATATCCCAGAATATTGTGTGCTGATTTTGCACGATGTAATTTCACTGAATTCATTCATTCTAGCAAGTATGGTGGGGTCTGTGGGTTTCAACATATAAAAGGGTATCTGTAGTCAGAGACAAGTTTCCTTGTTTTCTGAATTAGATACTACATAATCTAAAATTTTTACATGTAACCTATTACTATATAGAATATTCTCAGATACCAAAGCAAATTTAATTCATACAGCCAGGTAAGGAACAGAGGCACATACATGTAACCCAAGGATTCAGGGTGCTGAGGCAGAATGTTCTAGACATTAAGACTAGACTATTCCAAAACAATCTCTCTCTCTCTCTCTCTCTCTCTCTCTCTCTCTCTCTCTCTCTCTCTCTCTCACACACACACACACACACACACACACACACACCACGCACACATGCAAATACCAACCAATAAACCAACAAATGAAATGTAACAGGGTGATGAAGTATAAAATTATATTTTAAATTTTGCATTAAATAGCTCTTAATTATTTCATTATAGCCAAGATTTAAAACTGGTATATTCTCATGGTACTCATTCTCCAAATTGAAAACTGTATGTGTCATTTATTTTACTGAAATGCCATGCTATATTAATCAAATTTCCCCCTCATGATAACAATGCTATTCCCAAGTGAAATATTAAATTTCTCCAAGTTTCTAGTTTTCAAGAGGAAAAGGAGTGGTTCTACAAGGAAATGTTTTCATGGGGCTATTTTCAAACATATTTTTGAATGAGTGATCCCAAGACTAGGAGTATAGAAGAGAAAATACAAAAGACATTACGTAGCCGTCTGGCACACAGCTGACATTTAAGAAATGTTTATTGTCAGATATACAGATGATCTTTAGCTTTTGAAAGAGTCATTTCCTGACAGAAGTAAAAAATAACATCAGTCCAAGAGTAGCAGATACACCTAACATAGTAGCTTAGCAACACAGAAGAGGATGGAATGTTGTTCTCTGAACATCTGACTGCAGAGGCAAAAAAAAAAAAAAAAGGGCAGGACATACTGTTACTGCCCAGCAATTCCAGGAAGTATCATGGGGCATGAGTTTTAAGAAATCCAAGCAAATATCGAAACACAGCATCTCTGAATTGTTTATCTCTTTCACACTGTTATAAAAATTGAGATATTTAAGCCAAAGCATCCTAAGATGAAAACCACTTGAAATCCAACATGAATTGAGTCTGGGGTTTACCTAGTTTAGTCCATGACCAGACAGAGTCTCAATGGGTTGATGATTTAACATATGAGCAGGAAAGACACGTAAACAAACAAACAAAGGCATAGGCAAATATTTGTTATGATTTGATCGACTGCCACCTTTTCTGGTTTGTGTGCAATTCATTCTTCTGTTTCACCAACTGACAATCTTCACATCTTTTTTGTCAAAGGATATCAGTGTGTAAGTCAGATATTATAGACCATACACAGACAGACACACAACAACACAGACACAAACACAGGCACAAACACCAACATACACACACACACACACACACACACACACACACACACACATCAGGGACAGACAGAAATATGTACAACTGAGTTCACTTGTATTATATGCAGCCCCATCACCGTTCTGAATAGCTCTATTCCTCAGTAATTGCATTTCCTCAGGGGATTATGTTGTATAACTTTGCCTTCTCGGTTCTAGCTTTTTAGATCTTTAAATTTCTGCTTACTCCTATGCAGAACAGAATAGCATGTTTGTAAGTTTAGTGAAAAGTGTGCTTCCTTGGGTCCGTTTTTTAACATTTTTAAGCATGGCCTTGACAAATACCTCGGTCACAAGATAATAAGGGCCTTGTTTGTGCTTAGGAACAAAGGTTCTATCTTCCACACTTCCCCATATTCTAAAAAACTTAAAGAGGAATTAACAATGAGAAGTGAGCTGACGAGTAAGATCTCTCCATTGACTCCTATTCTGAACGGGAAGATGTACTTTGGGAACTAAGGGGAGAAACCTGAATCAAGCGGTGCTCTTTTTAGTTAACCCAATGCTATTTTGTCTGTGTTACAAGTCTTTGCCTCAGTCATACTTTATGTTCAGTGGATAGACAAGACCGAATTGCAGAGTATGTGATCAAAACCTATCTGTTTCAACTGAGAAAACTGTTGTGAACTCCTCTTCCTGAAAACTGAAGAGCATGCATTTAAGTTACTGTACTCATCTGCATCACCAATCAGACCGACAGCTCAGGAGTGGAAAGGGCACTATCAAATGGCAAGTAAAATGCCTTCAGTAGCTTGATAATTTCTTCAAACTCTGTGTATAATTCCAAGTTTCAAAGCCAATATTAAATTTAGCAGCATCCCACAAAAGAGAGGCCCTGAATTAGCGTTCATCCTCCCCTGCTCTTTCTTTCCCCCTCCCCTTTCCTCTTTTTCCCTCTTTTTTTCTTCCTTACTTCCTCATCTCTACATTGACTCCCCCTTCCTTCTCTTCTAGTCTCCTTTCCTCCTCTGTCCTGCACCAAAACACCCTTACAGAAACTAAAGAGAACAGAACTCTACTGTGAGAGTATCTCCGAGTTAAAAAGAAAAAGGAAAAAAAAGAAATAGTATTTCTTTCCCACCACAAATGTGTGTTCCTTTCCTATAAGCACATGCAAAAGGTTAAAGAATCAAGGGTGAAGATATGAACCACATGTATAATATTCCAATAACATTCAAGGATCATAAATTTTCATTAAAACTATTAAATAAAGTTGTAGACAATGAAAAAATACATAGAAATAACCAAAATAAAATAAATAATTGATCATTCCTCCCTCTCTTAACATTGCTTACTAATAAATGCACCAGTTTAACTCCACATTCTGCTTTTCCTTTTCCTACAAAGGAAAAACAATGGAGGCTCGTTTGTTTGTTTTTCATGTCCAGATAGACATCCAACAATGCTCTCTCATCTATTTGTGCTGGATTTCCTCTTCTTGGACTCAGTTCTGGCCATACTTTGGCCAACTGAAGGAATGATCAGGAGTCAGCGTAACGTGTCCTTGCTTGTGTCATTGTTGCTCCTCTATTGTGGTACTGGGACTAGCAACACATTTAAGACTGGAAGGAAACAGTCAGCTCTGTAAGGACTGCTGACTAGTTTCTCCTGGGTCATAGCTGAACATTTTTCTTCTACAGTGACACTGTATCTTTTTAGTACCCCAGAAGGCCCTGTTTCCTTGCTGTTTGCAAAAAATATTACAAAAATACATATTTCATAAATTTTATTTGCTGGCATTTGGATTAGTACAAGGAAGTGCTTTGCCACTTGGGATGTGAATAATCCCCGAGGCCACCATATCTATTCTTTATCTGCTACCTGCCCTGTGTCATTGGCCTTCTAGCACTTGCATCAGTTTTCATAAGAATTGTCTGTGAACTCTGTCATATGAACTGACTTTGCCATGTTTGTATACAGTGTTTTGGACTATTTAATTTGCAGTCTCACATACATATCCACATATCTATATCTGATCTATGTCTGCCTACTTAGTTATATAGGCAGAGACAGATGGGAGAGGCAAGAGGAGAGTGGGAGAGTGCTTGCATACCTGAAGATTATCTTGGGTTGCTTCTATTTACATGGAAAATTTAGACACAATATCTTTGTACATGCTGTTGAACCTTCCTATGATATTCAGTGCCACAGCGCTCCCTCCCCACCTCCATCTCTGTCTTTTATGGCTCCTTTCCATTCCCACATCTTTTCTTTCAATTCATTTCTTCCAGGAAGTGTCTCATGGTTATGAAGATTTTAAAAGGTATCCTTGGTACTTATTCCAAAGTCTATCCAAAGCTCACCGTCAGTGGCAGTCCTCAGCAACCACTGTATTTATCAGAAATATCAAGAAAATAAGGACCTGCTCCTGTGTTTTTCACAGCCATGACCTGGTGCAAACGGATTTTCAGTATGATTTCTAAGTATATTGTAAATGATTATCTTTATATCCAAAGATCAGTGTAGCATTCACCCCTCACAGAAAACAATAACAAACAAAAATCCCACATATTTTTGAAGCAGGCAAAGACAATTATATAAATCCACAATTGGGGAAAACTGGAAGAAATAACCTGCTATGAGGTAGTCAGCCCAATTAATTTATCTGCAACACAACCCCTGTACCTAAGGATTAGGTTTATTACAGAAGAAGGAGACGAACTGGAAGAAACAGAGGACCCAGGCACCTGCTGCACAGTAGTGTCTTCTACAAACAGAACAGAGGCAATGACACTGAGAGAGGAAGGAGCAGGTAGCTGTAAGAAGGGCAGTAGGTAAACACTATCAAAATATGTCGTATGAGTTTCCTGAAGAATTCATAACCATACATTAAGGAGAAGCAGATTTTTGGGTAACTTTGTGTTGAATGAATGAGTTCATAATTAAACAATGCTGAGCATAGTGGTACACGAAAACAATTCAAGCTCTCAAGAAATTTAGTCGTTAAGAGTGTCTACTAACAACTGGAGTTACATAGCAAGATGCTGTCTTGAAAGGGCAACTAAACAGAACCAGAAAGATAGATCAGCAGATCAGGGCATTCTTAACCGAGCATGATGATCTGAGTTTGATCTTTATAATCCACTTGGTGAAAGGAAGTAACAAACTCCTACAAGTTGTCCTCTGGCCTCTACACTTGCACTATGGCACACACATGCACCAAATACACAATGAATAAAATAAACATCTTTTTATTGTTCAGCTAAATAAATAGATGAATATATATAACAAATAACAAAAAATAACCAGATGAGTGTTTAAAGGCCTGAGAAAGGTAAAGGACAAAAAATGTAGGTAGAAAAGTTACAAAAGAAACAAGGATTTTCTAGTTTATTAATGGGATGAACTTGCCAAAAAAAAGAAAGAAAGAAAAAAGAAAAAAGAAACCCTAAACATCTAGTCACAGATGATAGCTGTGAAATATGAAAATACCCGAGCCTCATGTTAGCATTGATAGTGTTATTATCTTAGGCTTTTACAGTATTTGTCATGTACAGCCACACAACTATGAATTTTAAATAATTAATTTCCTATGTCACTATCTTAATCTTATGAAATACACCCTATGATTATCATAATTTAACAATTTTCCCAAAAATATAACAAACGTGAGTCACAAAAAACTGCACACTTGACAAAAGCTTGTGCAACTTTTCGGAATGGAAGGATCATCCATGGTCTAGCTGTTCAGAGGGGCTTCATTTGTCTGTGCTTACAACACACTAAAATTATTGCTTTGTGACTCTTTCAAAAAAGCACATTCTTTGAGAAAGGATGAGTCTTGAGTTCTCTGTATTTCCAGTGAAGATGTAAACTCTTTTTTCACGTGATAATTTACTTTTAAAGTTGTCAGTTATTCAGGAGGGGCCCGGGAGGGGCATGAATGATGAGCGTACTGGAAGAGACGACTGAAACTGGAGAACATTTGGGAGTGAAACAGAAACCTAGTGCAATGGAAATTCCCAAGATTCTAGAGAAAACTGCTAGTAATAACGGATATGGAGCCTGAACTGTCCGTCTTCTGAAACCAGGCAAGGCTTCCACTTGAGGAATTGATACACCAACCCAGCCAAATATCTTCAGCCTACAATTTGTCCTCCCTGCAAGATGTGCTAGGTAGTACAGAAGGTGCTAATGGCCAACTAATGACTGGTCCCACTTGAGACCATTGCCACTAGAGGGAGCCAACTCCCGACAGTGCCTGGAAGGCCAGCCAGGAACTAGAGGCTGGATAGCTCAGAGGCCTAGGATAGAACCCAGCATGATCAGAAATAAAATAAAATAAAATAAAATAAAATAAAATAAAATAAAATAAAATAAAATAAAATAAAATAAAAATAAAAATAAATAAAACTAAAAATTTAAAGAGCCATTTTCCCGTCCTACACTACCTGCTCCCCCCACATCTGATTCCTGCACCTATTACCCGCCCCACTCCTTTCCAACACCGCTCCTCCCATGATAGTCAGCTGTACTTGTAAACTGGATCCTAGCGTAACCATTATAGGAGAGGCTTCGTTCATAAGCTGATGGGAGCAGATGCAGACCCATGGTCAAACGGAGAGCTCACAGAATCCTGCGGGGAAGGATTGTAGGATTCAGGGGTGTCATAGACACCATAAAACAAACCAACCAACCAACTCGGCAGAATCAACTAACCAGGGATCCTAGGGCCTCATGGCGACTGAACCGACAACAATCAGGGAGCCTACGTGGGTCTGACTCGGTCTTCTGCGTGTATGTTATGGTTGTGTAACTTGGTCTTCTTGTGGGACTTCTAACAGTGGGCGCCGGGAATATCTCCAACTCTCTTGCCTGCATTTGGGGTACCACTTTATTCTACTGGGTTGCCTGTCTAGCCTGAGAACAGGGGGATGTACTTAGCCTTAGCAACATGATATGGCATGTTTGGTTGATATGCCTGGGAGGCCTGCCCTTTTCTGAAGGGAAACGGAGGAGGAGTGAATCTGGGGGAAGGGGAGTTTCTTTCCTGGGGTGGGGAGACTGGGAGGGGAGGGAGGAGTAACTGCAGTAGAATATAACCTATGAGAGAAGAATAATTTTAAAAATAGCCGGATATTTTTCTTTTCCAAACATTTTTCTTCCAGTAACATCCTTAAGTCTATAATAATTAACATCCTTTATGTTATCATACTTCTGGGCTTACCTAAAGCAAAACAAAACAGAACAACAACAAATCCAAACAAACGAAGACCCCAAAAGACAGACATTCAGAACTTAAGGCATTCCCAGATGACTTGAAGTGGGAAATGTTTATCTAGCAGGACACCTATATCAGGTAAAAATGGACTTAAAATGGGTACTGTTTACTATCAAATTATATAGTGACCATGAGAGATTTCTAAAAGTACTCCAGAACATTCTCCATGGACTCCATGAATTGTAAGCACCATGAGTTCAGCTTTCCAAGCCAGAAAAAAAGAAATATGAATTCATAACTCCTTCCATTAGCTCACAAAATTTACCCTAAAAATTGTGTAACAAAGAACTAAATAAAAACAGATAGACCTATGACAGATATAAGACTCTTTAATTTCATTAAAAGAATTTTGACATTATACAAACTCTCAAGGAGATGGAAAATGCTTTTCAAGAAGCGTTATATTTGACAATAAAATGATTATATTGTTCAATGACATCATTCTTAAAATTATATGCATTTCTATAAACTCACTTATTGCACTGAAATGTGTACTTTAATTAGTAAAATGGGTAAGTGAATACCACCGAACAAAAGAATGAACATAAATCAAAGTGAATGCCTAATTGATTTCAATATAATAAAGTTTTGTAGATGTTTAGTTGTGTTTAAAGTAATAGCAGAGTACATAAAAAAGCACAAGGATAGGAGAATACAAGGAATTAAAATGCCCTGACTTACATTATTTGTAATAAATAGAAAAACAAATTAAAATGTTAATGTGTAAGTAATTATTTTCACTAATAGTATAGAATATGTGTACAGTGATAGGAGGAATGGCTAATCATATTAATGAAAAATAGGGAAATCAATGAAAATAAAAGATTAAAAAATACATGTCATAAAACAATCCAAGTTTTATTACTCAAATAATTTAAAGTTTTAAAATTGCAATTATACTTGGAAATCACTGTAACCTTATCAATGTATTCCATGTCTTAGTGACTGAGGATTCAAATATATCAACCTATGAGGTCATTATTATGCAAAGCACCACCATGTGTATCCATGCTTCTTAACTTCTTTGATATAACTTTTAAATAACTTGCATCACTAAACTCATTCCAAAACATATAAAGACTCTTAGAATATGTTGTTATAAACATTAGCCATTACTATATAACATTTTAGTCATTCCTTGTTTGAAAATAAGTAAAACCAACTAAAGCAATAATCTAAACAATATAGATTATATTTTCAATCTTATCTCTATTGTTTTATCTTTCATCCTGCTTTTATAATTCAATATTTGGGACTACAGTCATTGATGAACCAATAATGATGCAGTGGTCCTAGTTGTAAAAACTGTGCTGCATGCAAAACATGTAAACCCGGGCAAACCACTCGCATATTAGGATGCTTTTTGTCACCAAACACAAGAAGCTGTAGTCAATACCAATTATAAAATTGTTCTACTAAGCAATTGTTACAGTTATTGTGAAAGTTTATTAGACATATACACTTATATAATGCATCTTACCACTTTTTATGAACATTGTATTGATATGGAATTTAATTTGTTGAACTAAGTTATGTACCAAACTTTCCTTCTGTGAACCGAGCTATGTGCATTTGTTTAGAAAGAGATTACAGGCTCAGACTCACCTTTGCTCTTCCTCAGTGTAATTGGCACTCTCATCAAATGGTATTTTATGTTCCTGAGTATAAACAAGAGGAATAAAATAAAGGTATTATTATCATTCTAGACATAGAACTTAAGTTACCTCAAGTGTACATTTTGCAAGCGAATCTTTCAGTCACACATGTAGAGTTTTTGCTGGAGGAAGCATTTCTTTCAGTTTTTATTCTTACTCAAAATACCACCATGTAATTAAGCCTATCATTCTATTACCTTCTTCATTTTATGCACTGTTAAATTTATTTTTATTTTTATAGTGATGGCTACATATACAAAGTTTAATGACAGTAATTGTCAGGATCTACATCTCTTCATAAGCCAATATCACCATGAATGTCATTTCATGACTGTTGGCAAGAACAGTTCTACAGTGAAAAGGAAGGGCTGTGCTAACATGAGATACACTCCGTGTGTTTGCTGTCCCAGCACAGAGCTGCAGCTTGTGTGCCTATCCTGTCCACTGGCTTCTGGCAGGAAACATCATTTCCTCACGTGGTGTGTAATGACGTCCATTGAGAAGAAAGAATAGTCTTCATTGGCACCTGTAGTACTGTACAGTACTGTACAGTACTATACAAAACAATATTTGCATTCCTCAAGTCTGTTGCCACTTCTTGAATAATATATTGTCAAATAATGTTGATACCACACTAAATTTGAAAACTTGTACAGTATAAATTTGGGGTTTTCTAGTCTCGTAAAGATTTTTAAGATAATGTGTATCCCCCTACAGTAGTATACAGATTTTTTTTCTTTCTTTCTTGACACCCATCTGGGCCAATGGACAATGTTTATAGCCTTCATACACAAGGATTACGATCTTATTCATGTGCAGCTCTCTGTCAACATCTGTTCTCATATCTCGTCACATGGAATCTACTTTGGCTTTCTCTTTATGTGATAGAGAACGTGACTAAACGAAGCTCTGGAGGGAAGTTTGTGTTTGTGTTGCATGCTCAGATCACAGTCTAGTATTGGAGGAAGTCAAGGCAGGACCTCAAGCAGAAGCAGCAAGGACCATGGAGGGAAAGTGGTAACTTATTTGTTTTCAGATTCTAGTTCTTCTGCATTTCTCATATCTCCCAGGACTACTTGGCCAGGGAAACATCACCAACAGTGGGGCTGGGATCTTCCCTATAAATTATTTAACAACAAAACAAAAAACAATAACAAAAAAGCAAAGAGGGATGGTCTGAGTTGAGTCCCCCTGGAACCACCTGACGGAAGAAGGAACCAATTTTGAATAGCTAAGCTCTGACCTCCAAACATACAAAATTGAGTATACCACCATCAACCAGTAATGACATAAATAAATTAATAAAAATGAAAAATACATTTCACTTGGGAAGTAAATATGGCTTTTCAGGACACTTGGCCATGCTCTCTGGTTTGCCCAGATTTGAAATCAAGACTGAGTCTGCCATGCAGAAAAGTGTGGTTCCTTGTTGTAATTACTCATAAAGCTAATAAAGTAAAGGCGCAGATATCCCAAGAGTTTGTGTTTCTTTAATCTACAACACTAACTTCGAACAGATTGGGGGATGCTAACAGCAATTCAGCAATCATGTGAGGACCTCTAAGGGCCAGGTGAGGGTACGCATGTTTCAGCTGTGTTAGCTTTGCTTCTGTGTGGATGCTTGTTTTCCATATCCTCAATAAAGCAAATTGAGACTTTACTTAATACTAAGATGGCAACAGCTGCCTGTAATACATACAAAGAACATGTTTGAAATGCATAACTCTCTGGGTACATGAACTAATCCAGCTAAGGATAAGGCTTAGAGATAGGGTGCCTTGCTAGTGTTCTATTCTTCTTACTTATTTTTTAAAATTAAGGCAATATCTCAAATAACACCATATAAAATGCACCAGAAAGAAAAAATTTCATGTGCCTTCCTTGGAGAAATATGGCTTCTCCTCCCATGATCTGTATGGTATTACTCCTTTATGTATTGATGCTATGAAAATTTTTACTCACATTGGAATATTTAAGGCATAATAGACTCTTGGAGCTTTTCAAGGTATTTTCAATACTGTTTTCTACTTTTTGTCTAATTTCAGAATGAAGGTAACATTACTTATTTCCTTGAAAGAGCACAAGGGTTAGAATTGGACAAACAAGTATATGATTGAAAGTGTTGTTATAAATCTTAAGTATATTCTGAGTTTTTCTAAATAAAACTATATTTTGAATGTGTAGTTAACATTTTTTAAATTACCGTATTTGAATATACGCACATGGTTTAAGTGATATTAATACTTACGTGAACATACCCATGAAACTTAAACATGTCTTGTCTCAAACTACATGTATCAGCTTAGTGCTCAACTTACTCTCCTTTGATTTTACAAACCCACATTCCAAAACTGCCACAAGATCAAAGAACAAAATTGCATATTAAGCCGATCACTTCAGTAACTTATAAAGCTATCAAGTAACTGTTTTGTTGTTACAAAACCTAAGTAGACGCTTGTAGGCACAGTTGATACTTTTATCAAAGTCAAAGTATTCAACAAATGCAAAAGTTCTCATATCCATTTCAGTTCTGCAAATAGATTCAAAATACCTTCCAGGAGAAAACATTTTGAAATATATTTTAGGTCTCTAATGAAATTGATGTAATCTAAGATCCCATGAATAAAAGCTTCTAATTAATACGAATGAGAACACTATGGCCACCTACCCTAGCAATGATAACAGCAAGAATGTATTTAATTATACTTAAGTTTTCCTTTTTTATTGTCCCCCAACTCTCCTTTATCAAAAACTTTACAGTTTTGTTACCAGTTCCTATTTTCCATTTGCTATGCCCTGGAAATTGTAATTGGTAACGTTGATAGGTCAATATGGTGAGGTTCATTCAGCCATTCTGATGCTATGATGCCTTTTTCTCTCACAGCCTGGAGAGCTGACCCTTCCCTGAATTTTAATTTCAACTTAAACTTAATACTTTCTATGGCTCAAGAGCAAACTAACTAATGAATGAGTCATAGTCAGGGTCTGCTGCTATTTTCTGCTTCTCAAAGCAATCAGATGAAAGCAACGCCGACATGAAAGCAATACGAATTTCCTGGTGAACCTTCTTTGTATGTTCTTACTGGAAAATGTCAGATCCTTTGTTTCCATTGGTGTCTTTAATTGGGGACATAAATGACCTGTCTCTGTGTTAATGAAGAATTGTGGTGCTGTGTGTGTGTGTGTGTGTGTGTGTGTGTGTGTGTGTGTGTGTGTGTGCGAGCGCGCGTGCATTGTGTACTTCTTGGTGTGTGCAATGATACACAGCGTTGCCAGAACTCCACTTGCTGTATTTACCTCAATTACTCTCCGCCTTATTTGGTGCGACAGTCTCTCACTGAACCTGGAGACTCTCAATTATTCTAGGCTGGATGGCCAATGAGCTACAAGGATCTCTCCATCTCTCTGTTCAATCTATGGCCCCAGGACACACACACACTGATATGGTTACAAATGCATGCTGCTGTGACTACAGCTTACATAGGTACTAGAGATCCAGACTCAGATTCTCATGCTCTCACAGACACTTCATTCACTAAGCCACCTCTCCACCTGCCCACCCTCACCCTTTTAAACCCCAGTCTAATATCATCGCACACATCGAATGTTGCATGCATGTGTTTATTCACTGGACTTTGCAGTTATAGTAGTTGCAAAGCATCAGATGATTGTACAGAAGAGGCTCCTTCACTTTACGTGTAGACAAATAAATTTCTGAGATTCTGTCCATCCAGTGCTATAAACAGAACACAGATCTCCAGTGTACGAAGTAGTTTATAAAGAGTTATAATAATCACATTCAGGTGTGCTGAGCTGCAAAACTACCTTGCTATAGAACAGAATCAATGAACAAGTGCAGTAGGGAGATCCCAACAGAATCATTTTACCACGTGCATAGACTTCAAGCTGGAGAGCAGTAGGATTAACTAGACTGAACACTCAAACACCCACTGACCACCCAAGGACCAAGAAAAAAAAGACCACATAACGGGGCAGCAGAAAGATTAACCCTTAGAAAACTATTTTTGACTTGATATTTGAATCACTGGCATTAACATGTTTGAGACGGGGAGAAGATATACTGTGTCCATATATGTACTCAAAAAAATGCTGGGAAGAAAATCAAAAGTAAGGCAGGAATGCCTGTGTATTGCAGTTTTATGCAAATATTATGCTAAAGAGATTACATGCACAGCACAGTCAGATTTGGAAGAAATGTTTCTCAATGCATCCCCTTTTTGGAGAACAACTCCGTACATTATCATATTTTTTTATAAAAAAAAAAATCCCTGTAGCAAACACATCCTAAAGTTGTTTAAGCAGCATTTCCTAAACTTAATTACCCACAAAACGCTATTTACCAGTAATAACTACTAATGTTCTATTAAGTGTACTTTCCTCGTGTTTAAATTCCAGCAATCAAATTGCTGGTAGAAAATTGATAAAATGTAAGAACACACCCAGCGCAACACTTTAGGACTTCTGCTATCCAAGCATATAGAGTCCCTGTCCACCCGGGGTTACTGATAATCAGTTTCCATGCCCACTGTATTCAGGGGCAGGCCGGAGCTCTTCCACTTCAAACCTCGCAACCCTCTGCTTCAGTGCAGAGCAATCCCTGCTTCCTAATCCTCTTGAACTTTAAGAGCCACTAGGGCAATAAGTTCCTCACCAGAAATAACTGTTTAAGTAATTTCAAAGCCTGAAATGTCACCTGTCAATACTCTGCGATGAATATTAGACTTCATGCTTCCCCTCCCTGAAAGAATCTATTGTTCTACCTTGGGAAACTACATTTTTGAATTAAAGATATAGAGCCTATGGATAGACTGTGACAATAAAAAGACAGAGAGTGGGCAATATGATCAACTATAGCTGAAAATGCCAAGGATATGTGCTGATTTCGCAAACAACCTTCTACAGTCAAAACTAATACAGACCACTAGCTATCGGCTCATTGTCCCCCCCTTACCTCAATATTCATTGCTGTTTGTATTTACAGAATCTCAGTTCTGATTCTAGGCTGATTTCTAAGTATAAGAAAAAGTAGCTTCCAATGTCCACACATATATAAGTTTGCCTTCAGGGAATTGCCTCCAGCCCCATAGACCTTCATGTTGTCCAGTATTAAGAAATACCTAAAAGACATCATAAGCCACTCACTCTCAGGTACACGTCTAATAATCATTGTCAACATATCTGCACATAGAGTAGCTGAAACAAAATAATTAATTTCTTTTTTTGGATGAAATAATTCAGGCTTAAGAACTTTAAGTTCCATCACACTATCTATATGTTGAATGGAACAAACACTGTCATAAAACATATGCTCTGCTTTCTCTGAAAGAAACTATGCCAAACCCTTGATCCTCTCATGACTTCATTTACCATAACAATGTTCTAATATGCTTATCTCAGGAAATTATTTAAAAAGCCAAAGTTATTTTATTTATTTGGTAGCTGATAATTATTTTTTTGGTAGCTGATAATTATATTGAAATAAATCATAATTTTAATTCCATCTTGCACAACCTATAACATTAAGTATTATAAATTAGAAAATGTGACAAAATTATTTAAATGATATTAACAAAAAGTACATCAGCCTTAACTGTCTTTGCTATTGCTGTAAGTTGGCTCATGAGAGAAATTACGACCCGGGCCTCTGTTTTGACAAGAGCAAGTAGAGTGTAGTTGACTTGAGGGTGGGAGGAAGCACATAAATAACAATTTTTCAAACTTCTTTTCACGAATATTGTTTTTCGTCATCACAATTGCACAGTGAAATACAAAAGTTCAATTTCCTCTTCATTTCCTTTTAATAAAACGTCTGTTCGTTTCATTTCTGAGAGAAGATTGAATCTAAATTACTTTGACTTCTCTTAGCCTAACTTTGGGGAATGCTTCCAGACATGAAAACGGAGGGTATTTTGAGTACCAGCCATAGAAATATAGAGGTGCAGCCTCCAGCTCCATATTTGGTCTTGGCTTCTTCTTTTTGACAAGTGAATCCTATCCAAGAGCTGTGAATTCTGACTGCATAATTGTACAACAGTCTATGCTCCATCTTTCACCCAAGCTGCCTGCCAATGAAGGACCCCATAAGGAGATGCACCGTAGGTAATATTTTTCCTTTGTCCCATCGCAAATATGTTTTCTTTCTTTTTAAAAATATTTTTTTTAACTTTCTCACAAATATTACATCTAACAAGTTCCTCTCTTCCTAGTTCCCCCAATCCCCAATTCACATCTACATTTCATTTCACAAAAGGGCAGGCCTCCCAGGGATAGCAATCAAACATGGCACATCAGTCTCCAATAAGACCTTGCACCATCCCTCATATTAAAGCTGCACTGGGTGACCTAGTAAGAGGAAAAGGGTCCCAACATCGGGCAAAAGGGTCAGAGACAGCCTCTTTTCCCACTATTAGGAGTCCCACAAGAACACCAAGCTACACACCCATAACATATAAGCCAAGAGCCTAGGTGAGACCCATGCAGGTTCCCTAATTTTTGGTTCAGTCTCTTTGAGGCCCTATGAATCCAGGTTAGCTGATTCTGTGGGTTTTCTTATGCTGTTTTTGTTCCCTTTGGCTCCTACAATCCTCTCCTACCACTTTCTGCAGAATTCTCTGAAATCCACTTAGTATTTGGATGTGTGTATGACAGATACCTTTTCTAAACATAGGAAAAATGTAGAATTTTTTTTTGGTGAATTAGAACTCATGCATGACACAACATGGTTTGGGTCTGATGAAAATATTCTGAGTTGGATTTTCTCTGTAAGTTCTTTGACTGAAAACTGAACTCTCAACAATGTAGAACATGACCTTATCAGGAAAGAGGGGCACTGTGAATATATTTAGTTAATTTAAAATTAAGTCATCTTAGAGTTAAAAAAAGCTCCCTAATCCAACATGATTGGTGACCTAATGAAGAGAAATTTATATGACAATACCAGCCAATAAAATATCACGCAAAGACTGTATTTACTCTACCACGAACTAAGACATTTCCATGAACTGGGAAAGCATCCTAAAAAGAATAGTTTCCACTCACTTTCAAAAGGAACATTGTCTTGCCAACTCTGAGATTCTACCAATCAGAAAACAGACAGTAGATGTCAATTATTCAAATCACTGAGTTTGGGATACTTTACTACAGCCACCTTGCCAGAAAAGCACAAGCTAGAAATACTAACACTTCAAATGTCACCGGTATCTTATTGTCTGAAAGTGAGGAAATAGTTCAGGATTCTTATTTGCTACAAGCCTTTTTTTTTTTTTTTCCCTACCCTGCCTCCCAAGTGTTGGAATTAAAAGCATAAAACACAGCACCACCCACATTTGTATTTAGTTAATATACATGGTTTGCTCAGTGAGGATTGTGAAAGAAGAACAGAAAGACAATTACATTCAATGGCTCCAGTGTGTCCAATAGCAGATAAAAATAATAATTTAACCACAATTGGACATAGTCACCCTTACCTAAATATAAGAAGGTTAGAAAAGAAAATAGACGATGCATTTGAAATATTTAACTAAAAATGAATTACAGCCACTTATTTCTGAAGGATTATCATGAAAACATAGTGTGTACATTGAAAAGATGTTGTAGACAATGATTTGGAGGTCTCCACTTTTTATTCTTATTTATTTATTTTTTATTCATTTTACATCCTTGTCTTAGCCCCATCCGTCTTCACTTCCCAGTCCCGCTCTCCCTCCCACTTCTATATCCTCTTCTTGTATTACACAGAAGAGAGGAGCCCTCCTTCCCATCCACCCCAGCTCATCAAGTCATCTCAGGACTGTGTCCTTTTCTCCTATGGCCTGGTAAAGCATATCTACCAAGGGGAAGTAGTTGTAAAACTGGCAAGAGAGTCCATGCCAGAGTGATGCCTGGCTCCCGTTACTAGGAGACCCACATGAAACCAGAGCTGCCCATCAGCTACATCTTTGTAGGAGGACTAGGTGCAGCCCATGCAAGGTCCTTGGTGGGTGCTGCTGTCTCAGCAGGCCCATTTGGATCCTGGTTAGTTGGCTTTGTTGGTCTTCTTATGAAGAGAATTATTATACTTAACAAGTAACAATAGAAAGCAGTAGGGGAGAGTTCTTGAATTCAGTCTCTCATGTCTCCTCTCCATACTTCCAGGCCTATCTCTGGACTCACGCCTCATATACAGGTCTTACCTGGAATGTTCCACTAGGAACAAGACGTCTTATGTCATCTCTACACTGCTAAGTTCAGTCTCCAAAGCACAACTCACACACTAGACTTCAATGCAGCTTCTCTCCCAGACCCCAGAACTCAGATCTCCTGCATCACAAACCTACATCTGAACATACAATGCACTACTGTATCTCCTAGATGAAATCATCAGATCATTACCTGCCAGAACCATGACTACATTCTCAGGTCTATCTCTGTTATTACAGGTCCGACATTGGGCCACCTTGAGCAGGGCAGACTGTCACACCAGACACACAACCAGTGAAAGATATCCACATGCCCGTGTCACATCTCAAAAACAAAAACAAAACAAAAGGTCAAAATATTATGCATCTCCCTATATCTTCTATGAGAATTACCAAGATGAACCCCAAGGCACAGAAGCTAAAAGAGCAGTCATAAATGTTTATTTTGTCAAATAATTCAGAATATAATGAAGACATGGATAAATATCTCATTAAACTAAAGTAGGAAAACAGAAAACCCCTTAATAATGTCCTAGAAAATATCTATGTATAAATGAAATGATAAGGACAACATATAGTTGTAAAACTGATTTTACTATAAAATAGAAATAATGGTAAGAGCCTGAAGTGAAATTGAGTTGTGATTGAAAAGTTCAATACCCTGTTAGAAAATGTAGACTAAAGACTTATTAGGAGAATAGAACAAGTAGAAGACAGATTATCAGGAAACCTATCACTTTGCATGCTTACTTAAAAACAATTAATAAAATTTACTTTGTGTTTCTGGGGGGAAACGTGGCACATCAAAGCTCCAAATTATGCTAAACCATCTTAGGATTTCATATCAATGGACACAATATAAAAACTATAGAACATCTACAAAACTACTTTAATTTTACAATTATATTATCTTACTTTCTTACACAGAGTGACAAAGAAAAGAGATTAGAGATTTAGATCATACTGTGAATATCT
This sequence comes from Acomys russatus, assembly GCF_903995435.1. NCBI lineage: Eukaryota > Metazoa > Chordata > Mammalia > Rodentia > Muridae > Acomys > Acomys russatus. The sequence goes on from NC_067162.1 coordinate 27,360,580, forward strand.
GTTGGTCTTTTCCACCTTGCATGCAATAATGTCAGGACATTGATACAGGTACACGTGCCAATGCTTACACTACAATTTTTATGCAGTTCACATGGACCCAGATGATCTCAACCAGTGTTTCCCAACCTGTGGGATGTAGCCGCTTTGGAATCTCATATGAGCTATCTTGCATGTCAGATATTTACATTATAATTCATAACCATAGCAAAATTAGTTATGAGGTAGAATGAAATATGGTGTCTGTTTACTATAAACGTGATGAAATGCATTAAAGGGATGCAGCACTAGGAAGGGTTAGAACCACTGGGGGTATGGGGCCGGAGAGAAGGCTTAGAAGTTAAGGGCACTGACTGCTCTTCTAGAGGTCCTGAGTTCAATTTCCAACAACCACATGGTGGCTCACAACCATCTATAATGTGATCTGATGTCCTCTTCTGGCCTGCAGATGAACATGCAGGCAGAACACTATATACATAATAAATAAATAAATAAATAAATAAATAAATAAATAAATAAATAAATCATTTAAAAAAGAACCACTAGCTAAAAAGTTCACACGATGATCACTCCTCAAGTGTGCCCTACATGTGCAACACACTACTTATCTCTCTATTCTTAAGTCTATCTATCCTTCATCGTCTGCTTACCCATTTACCTTAAGTTGATTCGTTTTTGATGATTTAGTCTGAAGCTCATTAATCAATAGATTACTTAGGAAAGTCAGATGGGCACAAAACTTCCTGAGCTCTTTGCTCTAGATGAAAGTTTTTCTGTGCTTTTTATATTGGAAAAATTAATTTTCCCACATATAAAATCCTTGAGGTTAATATTTGCTTCATTAAGTATGCTAACATATATTAAATATACTATATAAACACATATACATGTATTAAGTTACTTCATTTTATGTATTTTTCTTATGTGTTTATTGTGTGTATATTTTTGCACACACAGACACACTCAGACACAGACACACATACACACAAAGATGTGGTCAGAAAAAGAACTTCCAGGAATTTCTTCTCTCCTTCCATAATGTGAATCTCAGGGATTGAGCTCAGGCTTGCAGCAAGCATCCTCACTTCTGAGACACCTCACTAGTCAATTCGTGTTCTTTATTAACTCATAAAATGTTAATTTCTAAAACTCTGGTGATAAACTAATGACCTTTTACTGTGAATGAATGTCTTTTCTTGTTGGTCAGAGTGCCAATGAGTGATGTTAGCATAAAATTATATTCTTGAAAATTAATTTTCAAAAATATAAAATAGAAAAGAGGCCTTTTAGAAAAATAGATAATAATTCTTTATGTATAAGGAATGTATTAGGAAGCAACTGAACATAACTCATCATTTGCTGTGACCACAAATCAATGAAGACTATTAAAATTATGTCAAGTAAAGTTACAATCCAAAAGTTCATGTTTCCAATCACTATGATGAGACCATTTGATTTTTTTGTTGATGTTATTTTAAGAAACATGTGACTATGCTGCACTGCACCATGCATATATGATCAGCAATAGCCAAATCTCATTATAAGTCAAATGATCAGCATTTCTCAGCTGAGAAATGGTAACAAAAGAAGAGATAAAGAACACTTTACATTAACGTTTAACACACATATCAAATTACAAAAAACAAATATGGTCAATAATAACAGGTAGGTCTGTGAGATGCTGTCTCAGGTAGGTTTCTATTGCTATAATAAAGACTACAAGCAAAAACAACTTGGAAAGCAAAGGGTTTATTTCATTTATACTTTCAAGAAACCATCCGTCAGTGAGGGAAGTCAAGGCAGAAATTCAAGGGGTGAACCTAGATGCAGAACTGAAATCAGTGAGGAATGCTGCTTACTGGCTTCTGGGTTACTCCCAGGTCAATGCTCCACTAGTTCTCTCCAGACCCACATACAGGAGGATGTTGCTGCCCACATTGGCCTGGATAGTCCAACAACAACTGTAAATCACAAAAAATGCCCTACAGAGCTGCCTACAAAACAACCCGATAAGTGAATCTTCTGAAATGAAGCCCCATTTCTCAGATTACTCTAGCTTATGTCAACTTGACAAAAATAAAGAAAGAAAGAAGACAGATGCCTAGGGAAGTTAGAAAACCTAGGGAAACGGTGAAGTCCATTCATGAATTTTATTCATATGTAGTTTATACTTTATATTAAATGTAATATATTCTCAAGTACTTAAAATGTTGCAAGGGAAATATTAGCACATTCCAAAAAAAAAAAAAAGTCGACTGAAGATTTGGAGAAGAGAAACAATGATATAGTTCGCTTGTACTAGAGAGCGCTAATCATGGAGGACAGTGGACAGCCGGTCCGTTCTCGTAAGTCAGCGTTTGCCACATTACCCAGAGAACTAGTTAAAATATGCGTGTCATAGGCTAAACTCACGCCGCGGCAGTAGTTGAGCTAAACAAGCTCCCTTTGTTTTTCACAGGTAATGCTCATGTTGCTATTACAAGATGGCTTTTGAAAAGCACTGGGTTATGTGTTGATGTCAGATAAACATTTTTCTTTTTTTTTTTAAAAAGAGAGACTTCTTAATTGTTTCTTCTGTCCTTGTATCTTCTATTCACCATTTGTTTGTGGCTGATGATCTGTAAGTTGGGTGAGGCTGGTCTTCTCCCGTTGGCTTTCCTTGTTGCTAGTCCCCTAAAGCGGGCTTTCCTCTATATTCACTAATCACCATAGAGAACATGGTATGGCAAGTAAACGAGGATTTTAATTATTTATTTATTTATTGAAAGTCAATACTTCTCTCATACAATACAATCCAAGCACTACTTCCCTTCCCTCCACTCTTCCTAGCTCCACTCAACTTTCCTCTCCCCCAGACCCAGTACCTATCCATTTCTTCTGAAAAACAAAACAAAACAAAACAAAACAAAGCAAAACAGCAGGTTTCCAAGAGGCAAAACCAAACATGTCAAAACACGATACGATCAGACAAGGAGAAAGCCCTCATTTGGAAGCCAGACAAGGCAACACAATAGGAAGAAAAGTGTCCCCCCAAAAGAGCAAAACAGTCAGAAATATACCCACTCCCACTGTGAGGAGTCTTACCAAATCACCAAGGGAACAGCCATTACGTATACCAGAGTACATAGTACACACTACGGAACCATGCAGGCACCATGCTTGGTTGGCCAGTTCTATTGCTCAGCAGGGCAGATTGTATGTAGATTGAAGATTTTGTGGCTCACTTCAGTCCAAGTTTCTCTTTTCATAGCCTACAAATTACTTTCTCATGTCAATGAGAGCAGAATGTAGGAGTGACGGCTCCGTGCCCATAGGACCTCCATGTCTCTATAATAATCTTATGGAGGTTTCCTAGGCAATGGGCCCTGATGTCAGTTTTCTGTCCCAGCATCAGCCTGAGTTGTTTAGGGAACAAGGATACGAGGACATCTGAATCCTTCTCTTTTACTTGTTCTCTCTCAATTATACATATGATTGGTCAAGCTTCTTCAAGTCCCTGCCTTTGCTTATGTGCAATGGCAGTTAGCAACCAGAAATTATAATCCAAATAAATCCCTTCTCCTTTAAATTCAATAAGTAATATTATTACATAATCTTTTCCATCCTATTAATTTGATGCAATAGTTGAAATTTTCCAATCAAATTTTATCCCCATGCTCTGACTTTCATGAAACTTCTTAAGCTGAGATGGAAGAAAAAGAAGTAAGATCAAAAGCATTTCAGATAACACAAGAGGGAAGGCCCCCGAAGCTCTGGCCCTTGACCCACTATCCTGGTGTAAGGACAAGATGCCCAACTGAGACATTTTCTATAATTAAGACTGATAGGGTCCCTGGAGGCTTCAAAGAAGGCCACCTTCCCTAATCTACTATTCCAGTGTTGCCAACATTCCTAAATTTGAGCCCCTGGCCTATGGAGGCAGATCAAGAGAGGTACATGTGTCTCGCAGGAAGGAGAAAACAGATGAAAAGGAGAGGGGAGGAAATGTCAGTGGGCTTCTTAATGAGATCCCTTCTTGGTGGGAGCCCTCTGGCCTGAAGAATTGCTGTGCAGATCATTTGCTAATGAGCATGAACACAGCCATAGAATATCCTTTAAATAACGCAAAGAAGTTGGAATATTTCTACTCATGTCATCCCTGACATGCTGTGCCAAGTAAGACAATGCATGTTCAAATGCATATCGGAGGAAGGCAGTGATACTCTTCAAATGTATGTACAGGACTGAGTCACGACTAGGATAGCTTATGAGAGTTTGCCCTTTGCACTAGATGGACAGTTTTAGGTACATAGTTTTTCCTCAAACACACAATGGACAGCTGTCCAACACAAACCTTGCTGTTGCTTTTTATCCCCCAACTTCCAGAAATCTGAGATGAACAAGGAGTTTCCCCTCAATCCATGGGTGCTTAATAACACTCAGTAATGTTGACAGGAAGATTTCCTTAGTTCTCCTTCCCTGTACTTTTATTCAGTCTCGTTTGTTCGTTCGCTTACATCATGCACAGCATATTGGCAGAAACTGTAAAGAGAGGATGTAGAATTTTTATTTGTACGAAGTACATGAGAAGTTTTCAAGCACGTGAGATCTATCTGATATTGACCAATTCCCTATTGGATCAGATATCTAGTGGGTCTTATTTAGAATTCACTTTTATTAAACATGAATGCACACATGCATTAAACTTTGACCTTTAAGGTTCACCTTTAGGGGAATAAGGAAGGCAGGGGTTTTTTTGTGGTTCCCTAAGGCCTGGCAAGTTTGTCAGCAAACCATGCTCCCTCAATCACACTCTCTTAATGAACTGCTGCCGTCAATTTAGTTTTCATATACACACCAGCAAGGAAGCATGGAGAGTGGTGATTCCAGAAATCAGTCTGTGATACCCCAGGGTGTCTCCAATTATTTCCAGGTGGGGGTTGAGGGTGTCATGAAATTCTCTGACAAAATTAATTTTAATCCACTTCAGTTTGCAAAATTGTAGCCCATGAAGCACTTTGATTAAGAAGGACATTTCAGAAAATCAAGTGAGTCACAGTAGGGTGTTGCAAATGGAAAACAAACAAACAAAAACTTTTGGTATAGAAATTCATAAGCAATTACACTATTCCTGTTTTTGTCCTCACAGCATGTGACAGTTCTTAATGGGATCCCAATCCTTGAGTAGACTCTACAATGAAGGAAAGAAAATACAATGTTTTCTGAGACTTTTATACATTCAAAACATTATGAAATAAATTTTTGCATATTACAATTATCATAATGTGTACAACATGTTTGAAGACAAGCCAGTATAAAGTAATTTATAGTCTAGAAAACTGAGTTTAGAACTATGAAATAATAACTCATCTGAAAGCTGCTGAATATATAAATATAATCTGAACTTACATCTCTCCGATGCCAAAGCCAATATTTTTTCTATTTTTTAAAAGAAATGTTGAGTGGATCAGGGCCCAGGGGTCTTGCTCAAACTATGGCACCAGCCAAGGACAATACATGCAGTAAACTTTGAACCCCTACCCAGATCTAGCCAATGGACAGGACATTCTTCACAGATGAGTGGAGAGTGGGGTCTGACTTTCACAAAAACTCTGTTGCCCCATATTTGACCATGTCGCCTGGATGGGGAGGCCTGGTGGCACTCAGAGGAAGGATAGCAGGCTACCAAGAAGAGACTTGATACCCTATGAGCATATACAGGGGGAGGAGGTCCCTCTCAGTCAAAGTCACAGGGGAGGGGGAGTATTGGAAAAATGGGAAGGAGGGAGGAATGGGAGAATACAAGGGATGGGATAACAATTGAGATGTAATAAGAATAAATTATTAAAATATATTTAAAAAATAAATGTAGGGTATAAACAAGGATATAACAATTTGAGATCTCAAGAAAATTGAAGAAGAAAATTATATAATTTGACAAAAGGTAAAATATAATTGTCTAAATGCTAGAGAAATGTTAGACATCATGCTAACATAATGGCCTAATGGGAAAAGGCACTTACTTCCTGGCCTGGTAATATGAATTCTTATTCTAGGGACAATAGACGATGGGGAGAACTGGTTTTCAAGAGTTGTCTTCTGATTACCAAGCATGCACTGCAGCACCTCTGCCCAATACCCACGTGTACACTCACTCTAGTAAATAAAATGTGAAAAAAAGTGTTGTAAAAGAAATATGCTACCCATGAAGGATAACTACTTACTGCATCAATTCTGAATACACTAAGCCACGTAGGCCCATGGACACTTTTCTCACCTGTGCAGTGTTTTAATGCCAAACTAGACACTTGTAAGGGCATCTTTGTTATAAGATTTGAACCTTGCAGTTATTTGGGTACATATTAATATGCCTGTTTTTACATATAAAAAGAAAGTATGTGATAGTTGATGGTAGCAGAAAAAGTTCTATGAACTAGAGAGATTAATATCCAGGAAACTAAATAAAATTAAGAGACATTGTGAAGAGGAAGATAAATTAAAAATAAATAAATAAATAAAAGAATTCAGCAGTGGTTGACTTATGAGAAAGTCCAGAGCAGTGACACTGACTGGATTGATTAGCATGACAAATGTTGGGAGAAGATTAGTGAATTGTTTAATTTAGAAGAGTACGTTCAAATGTATTTAAAGTTCTTGGTTTTTTTTTTTGTTTGTTTGTTTTTGTTTTTGTATTATGTTTTTTAAGCCACTGTGAAAGTTTGGGAAGCCATCATGTCCTTTATCATAAGAATTTTTATGGATATATTAACTACATCCTTATTGTCAAGCACAAGAAAAAGTCAATCAAGTGTTCTTGAGGTGTTAGTAGTCAGTTAATCAGTTCTCCAAAGCAGAACAAAGTAGATCCTGTGAAAAATATGTAAGATGTGGACTCAAAAAAACAAAAAACAAAAAACAAAAACAAAAACATAAACATAAAACCAAGAGAAACCAAAACAACAACAACAAAAACTACATTTTTTTCTGCGTTGAATGTCAGTCTTGTATCTTTGATTCAGATTCTAAATGGTCTTTTGGCTTTTTAAAATATTACATATTGATCTACTGATGTTTGTGTTTCATCCTTCAGCCATACTGATTGGCTGCATATTTTATGAGCTCTAAAGTTGTTCAGGTTACCTCAAGGCTTCTGTACTACCTAAGAACCACTGGCTAATTCTCCCAAGCACTTAATCCACAAATGTTTGCATCTCTGTCACTTTTTATCATTCAGGCATTAATTAAATGTATATCCTCAGAGTCTTCTCCTGTGTGGTCTTAAGTATGACTTCCTTTATCTGTTAAATCATGTCTTTAAAATTATCATTCTTTAATAGTTTTGATATACATTTTAGATTCTTAAAGTCTATTTTTTTTCTCTAATCTCATTAGACTAAAATTACACAAGAACTAAAGGTAATTTTATTTTTGTGTGCTATATTATTCTTTCATATGCTCATATATTTAGTATTCGTAATGACTCAATAGGACTTTCTACATTAAGAAAATGGTTGAACTATGTTTTACAGGGGTTTAGCATGAGAAAGGTACTGTGTAGTAGGTAGACAGAAATAAACATTTCCCCCACCAAAATAAATAAATAAATAAATAAATAAATAAATAAATAAATAAACCCACCAGGTTTATTTTAGTAGGGCATGACTTAAATCCACATAAATCTCAGATGCTAAAACTGGAGAGATAAAATGATGGATTGAGCATCCTAGAAAGAGCAGGTGAAATAAGGGAGAAGAGAAGGTCACAGTGGACTTTGAGAACATTCAGTAATTTATTGATATGAAGTGTTTGAAGCATTTAATACTTCTGCATCTCAGTCTAGAATACATGCAAACTTAAAACCTCGTATGTGTACAGACCTTGCTTGTCTGGTATATGTTGAAGTCCCTTAGAACTGACACAGTGCATTTAAGGATAGATACCATGTTAGTTAAAGACGTATCTATTTGAGAAGGACCATAGCTTTAGGTACTAAAGGATTTTACACAGGGAATGGGGCTCTCTAGCCCTGTATTTTGACTTTAGCTATATGATTTTTTTTCAGGAGTTGGTAAGCTATACATTCAAAATGTGTTGAAATGTGCATGAGGATAAGGATTTGCCTTCTGTGCCTCTGCTTCGAGATGTATAGGTGCTGAGACTTGGCCCTCATAATTCTGTTGTGAAAGTATAGGAACTGCCTGTTGCCCCCATAGCTCTGACATGAGAAATTTAGGTGCTGTTGCCAAGAGGAAAGGAGATATAAACTCACCCTGATGCCCAGCCCTGTTTGTAGCCAGCTAGACAAACTGAGTACCACTGAGCAAGAAGGCATATGTGAAAGAATACATAATGGTTCTTTGACGACAATGACTTCTGGAACAAATGTTCAAGCAGTATTATGGCAAGGCGATACTGATACAATACCATCAGAAAAAATAAGGGGTTTAAAGCTTTAAAAGAACTAAATTTGAAGTCAAGCTGATTCAGTGAATAAGGGTACTTGCCATAAAAGCTGAGCATACGTTTGATCACCAAGACACATATGTTAGAAAGAGCTAACTGAATTCTCACAAATGGCTGTATGTCCTACACATGTGTACAATGTCATAGGTACACACACACACACACACATACACACACACACACACACTTTTTAAAATGAACTTGCAAAGTGATTATAGAACCTTACAAACATATGTCATGATGAAATTAAGAACTAATCATTTTCAAACCTGGATTTATTGAACATAATATAATTCTATCTAATAGTAATTCTTTAAATTGAACCACACATAAACCAGGTTTCATTCATACTTTTGTCAAAAAAAACCCCACAATTTAATGATATAGACATTAGTGTACCAGTATATTCGCAGGACACAACAGCATATATTTAAGTCTTGATATCTGAAGTTTTTAGTAAATTTGTCTGCAAAATCTCTAAATACATCCTCGGGCTATGAGATTCTGAATCTGTAGCTCAAATTGCCAATATGACCACTTTAATATTCCAACAACACCTTAAAGGAACATGGCCTAATGCTTGTTTGCTAATTATATCACCTGTGAAAGACCAAGCTACCCACTCCTCTTTCCATTTTTCTTTATCTATAAATCTGTCTTCAAGTTACTCCAGCAAGAAATCTGGAATGGTGATTATTTCCTCTGTGTTCTCCGGTTAGTCTTCTTTCTCCAAATGTCATGGCTAACTCATACATTTCCGATCTCTCAAAAATGCTCTCCTATCTATCACGTGCTTTCATTGCACTGCAAAAAAGACTGCAATATTAACTCAGCCATCTCTTGTGGGAGATGTAAAGGATGGAAACAGATGTAAGTAGAACATACAGTATCCAGCACAAATATATTATTAGGTTTTCTGTGGCTAGGAAATTCAAATTATTTTTAATGGGCAATACAAGCATAGTAACTCATTTGAAGAAGACAGTTCTAAATCCCCCAAAAGGAAAGATATTAATACATCTCCCAAGTCTTTTTCTTATGAGCCACAAAAGGAGAAATGGGGTGACTCCAACAGATGCTTGATTATTGTCCAACATCAGATGTTTTATGTATAACTCAGAAGTTAAAGAATTGCATTTATTTTGGCCTCCTAAATTCCTTCTAAATCTGGCAGACTTGGTGTTTTTGCAAAAGAAAACACTGGGCTTCAATTCTCCTTATTAAAATAAATGAATTTTGCTTTGTTTGTGCTTAATCTTGCTTAGAAATTTACATTACCCAATCAGGAGTTAACAAGTCCCCTTCAGGGAAAATAAAGTATCACATAAAAATTCCACAGGAAACGTAGCAATAAATCAGGGCTGGCTAGACAGTATATATGGAGATTTCTAGCCCTTCTGAAGTCTATTAAAGCCCTCTAAATCCTGCGTAGACAAAACATAAAGGAGGGTTGGGAGGTGTCTTATTCCTGGGAGGCCCTTCAATTTCCACATACTAATATTTAATCATTGAAAATGTCTATATATCCAAAATTAAGTCATTTAGGTTTGGTATAGAGAACACATTAATTTTATATAATCTCTTATTATGACATGGGGTGGCATACATAAGAGGGAAATAAAATGCTCTGAAGTTGAGCATATAATATTCTTCTGTCCATCCTTTATCAAAGGAGAGTTATAAAGTCATAGTATGATGGCCTTTGATGTGTTCCGTTCTCATCTTCCTGCCACAATACCTACAAAGACATGAGAAATCATATCTCTGGAAAAGTCCACACTCATGATAAATATTTGACCAAATTTTAAAGAAATTTACAATACCTCAAATCTAAAATTTAAAAGCTGGAAAACCCACTAAATTATATAATGTTATTTTCCCCAAAGAGTAAGAACATGTTTCCTAGTTACTTTCTCCAGGAACTGGTCCCCGTTTCACAGTTTCATTGTAGGTTAAATGTCAGAAGTTGGACAAACTGTTTTCCGTCTCACACCTAACACTGAACGCAAGATTGTTGCCATATGATTTTGAGTGTATGTGTCTGTCTGTGTGTCTGTATTTGTGTTTGAAAAAGACTACTCAAGTGTCTCTCTTTCTTTTTCCCAAGTGTCTTTATAATCCCCCCTTTCAGGGTTGTTCTGATGGTTCAGTGGTCAGAAGCATTTGTTGCACTTACAGAGAAGAGGATTTATTCCCCAGTATTCAGGCTGCTCACAACCTTCAGTAACTCCAGTTTCAGGGAATACAGCATCCTCTTCTGTTCACCGTGTGCACTAGGAGCAACCACAGTGTAAATACATACGGGCAGCAATCTATACACATAAACCAAAGGTAACAAATCTTAAGAATACTCCCCTCTTCCAAATGAGATTCTGTTTTCTATAGCAAATATAGTGGGGGAAAAAAAGGTGTCAAAGGAGTAGAAATCAAAATGTACTGCTGAGAAATAATACTATAATAGATAGAAATAAGCCATTATAATTAGTTGGGAGAGGAACACCCTTCACATAATTGAACTGACCGTAAATGTTCATCTACGAGACCACCAGAAAAACAGACACCAGAGATGGTTAGCACTGGCATAGAGTAGTCTTGCAAGGAAGGAAAAATTCCATGGGCTTGAGAGGCAAGCATGTCTAGTACTAGAGTGACAAATGAGGCCCAGATGCATTTGCATACATTATCATTAGATGCATTTTATTTTTTAAATTATGCTAAAGAAGTAAAGCAAATAAAATGCCATGGCAGCTTCACATGCCTACAGATGAAAATAGAAGATAGCCTGAGTAGCACCTGACATGAGGATATCAGTTGTCTTAATAAAAGAAACTTAAGAAGCAAAAAAAGTGTGTGTATATATATATATATAAACTAGTAGTGATTTCATGGGTACAAAGTAGATGTTGTCTCTCTCAAATTGTTTTAAAATGAGAGACTTATCGTCCCACCTGTCTTTTAAACACATGGCTTGTTTCCAGTATGGGAAGTGAGTGATCCCATGATTTGTGATCCGTAGGCAACCATAAATTTTAATACTAAAGGATGCTTTTGTACCGAAATGAAAGGATCAAAACAAATGTGACCTCTCTTTCCTGTTTAACTTCTTCAGTGGTTGCACTGTTATGTGACAGCCACACACTCATTCTATTTCCACTGCAATACTATTTTAATTTTCACTTTCCAACCTTAAATTGGAAGCTTAACTGCATAGATTTGAATTGTCACTTACAGAAGAATGGATCTTATTTAGGGATGGTTTATTAACTTCCCACACACTACATTTGCTCAACATTCAAACGCAGCAATGGGATCTTATTGGTGGCTCTATGTGGTCACCGCTAAAGTTGAGGAAAATTATAAACCAGCTTGTTTCCAGAATATGAAGCCCATCTTCAAGGGGTCATGTGACTGAAGAAGAGAGGTGGGAAGTGACTGGATGACACAGATTTCTATGTATTGGGTTGATTTCTGATTGAAGAAGAAGCTTGCTGTGGTTGCTGTGTGATAACAAGATCAATGGGGCGTAAGTTGGGACAAAATTAGGAGTATACATATCAACATGTAAAACAATGACTTCATCCAACCTGATTCATGCAGTTTGTCTCAAACTAATCTTAAAGGGCCAGGTACATGTCTGGCACTAATATTTACTTGCGAATCTATACATACCACTATAATGATTTTGCTTATGTGTAGTATGCTGGAAAATTATTCAAAATGCTAACTATTACCTCTCTCAGGTAATCATAGTTGTTATTAGACAAAAGGCTGCAATTATTTAAAACTGAGTCCAGTCAAGTGTTTCTAGGGTAAGATTTAAAACGGATGGGGCCGGGGAGGGGTGGTGAAGTTGATTCTTGAGTCTCCATTTAGGTTTCAAAGATGGAATTGAGCATTCTTTTGACTTGCATGATGATCTTATGCATAAGAATGGGTGTATGTATGTATGTATGTATGTATGTATATTATAGAATTTAGAATCTCCTAAGAGACAAGACACTGGCATGCTTGTGAGAATAACCTGATTGGATTAGCCTCTGTGTATCCTTGTGACAGATTACCTAGAATACGTTAATTCAGGTAGAAGCATCTACCTTAACAAGAGGCAACACCATTCCACAGACTGTAGTCCTAAACTGAATCAAAGGGAGAAAATGAACAGAGTGCTTTCACCACTCTCAGCCACCTCAGTGTCCACTACTTCTTTTCCAACCATGATAGACTGTATCATCTAACTGACAATCAAAATACTCCCTTTTCCTCTAAGCTGCTTTTGTCAGGGGTATATTATCACAGCAACAGAGCACATTATGCACATACATAAGATTGCATATAGAACTAGATATCTTTTGCATATATATGCATATATACATACAATTATTTGCTTGTAAAATGTGTTTCTTCATGGTGCACTATCCGTACTCAGAATAAATAAATAAAATGCTTTCCACTAAGCACATTACACAGTAACACCTAAACTAATGTATTCTAGATGAAATTTCTGATATTGAAGCGTAATATGATAATGTGAATAAAACCTTTATTCAATTTTCCTACTATAAAAGTCTTAGCATTAGAAAATTCAATATATTCACACTGGAGAACATTAGCTTTTTTCATTGTTTCTGTTTTTAATAAGTTTTATCTTAAATTTCACAAAATAAAATGCAAAAAAAAAATCTATTTTGACTAACAAAACCTGTGAAAAGAAAATAGCAATGAGGAAAATTGACTATTGTGAAGTTTTTCACAGAATATTTTTATTCATGAACAGAACTCAATTCATCATACATTGCTACTTTATAATAAATTTTACTGTAATATCTGGATAGAGCTGACTAAGGTAGGAGAATTTCTCCAAAGAGATAGAGCAGCCATGAAGGTTCACCACATAGATCTCCTTGAAGTGATTTAACTAAAGTTCTATCTCAACCACTCATAAATTTTTGGAGGGAAATTGATTTTGTTTCCTCTTCACTGCAGTGGTAAATAATTTATGGGTTGGAAACAATTCTTATGCAAACTCTTCTGTATATTTTTTAAAGAGCAAAAATTATTCCACACAGATGTGTATGACATAATTCTCACAGTATAATGCTGTATATTTATATAAACTGCTCTATCCTAAGCCACTCTGCACAACACATTCATAGTGGCGAAATTTCATTCTGAGAGATGTGATGTAATTAAAACAGGAAGTAAAAAATGAAAATAGATATCACTGTATATTAAAGTTGCACTCATCCACTCACCTACTGTTTTGTGACTAGTTCTGTGTTTGTGGCTGTAGGCCCAAACTTGAGTCTTTCCATATACACATTTAGGAATACATTTGTATATACACATACATATATACATGTATTAACTAATAAAAAAGAAATCAAGAATGCAAAGGTGCATATGGGAAGGTTTTGAGGAAAGAAAGGGAATGTCAAAATGTTGTAATTAAAATACAATCTCAAAACCAAACAAAACAACAAAAAGATATATCTCAACTAAGAGGCAAATATAAGTAAATGATAAATCCTAAACAGGCAAGAAGGTTCTATGCTTCAAACAACAAAACAAAACAGTGGAAAAACCAAAAGATTTGGTTTTTATTTTCTGTACAGAAAAGCAAAATTTGTAAAGCAAGCTGAATGGAGACATTACAGTTATGTACTATTAATAACTTTGGTACAATGTGCCAAGCCTGGGTTTTCTCCTTGTTCACATATGAATTCAGTGCAAACAGAATGATCATTAGTATCCTACTAACCCAACAGTATGAGGATCCGTTGGAGCGAGTGTTAATTTTTAGGACAAATTCTGCAAATGTTCCATGAAAAGGGGCAGAAAGGCATTTCTCAAAGACACTCCTCTAGCGATATTTGTCAAGACATTTATCTAATAACATTTCGTAGGGAAGGCATTCTTGTTAAGTATGACATCATGATTTCAGGCATGTAATTAAAGAAAGTTTTCTGCTTACATTACTTCATTTAACTTGAAGCTTACTTGGGGTATTCATTTTAAAGTGGGTTTGGAGATAGAGGGATGGGGGATGAGAGAAAGAATATTAAAAATTAATGGTTCTAGATATTCAGTGTTTACTGAGCACCAACTTTGTACCAAGACTTGGGCACACCCATGGCTTCCATTTCACTAGTCAACCCACATAGAGGCTCATAGTACAACTATTTACTTTTATTGGAATAGAGGAGAATAAAGTAAAAGTGCTGTAAAATCCAAACTTCTTTTGGATTCTAATCCTAAATTTTAATGTCCATTTAAATTCTACACTATTTCTCTGGAAAATACCTGTCAGAGAAGATAGGAAATGGAAGAAAATCTAAAACTTTCTTTTCAATCTATGTAATAACTGTAATTATGGCATTATTGTTGTTGTTGTTGTTCTTGTTGTTATGTAAGATACTGAATTTCTGTCTTATACTTAAAATTATACCTTGTTTTGCAAGGATTAGGACCTTCCATAGGCATACTTGGGTGTGTTTGTCAAGTATACAGTATCATGACTAAAATAATAAACAGTCATCCAAAGAAAGTGATTGAAATTAGACAATTACAACCATGCAGACAAAACTAACTGAGGAAGCCTCAGAGAACAAAACAGTCAGATAGAACAGCATTGAATATACCATTCGGGTCCCTGTCAGAGTAACACATCCCATCAGTTGAGATTTCCCAATCAAACCACAGGTAATGACAGAAAGGTTAACATTGTCAAATCAGAGTGCTTATAAACATCCAGCAGAAACAAGCTAGGAAGCCCATTGAGGCATTCATCTGGAAATCCTGATGAAAAGGACAGTTCCAGAAAGAGCAGAGTGTCCCATTGGGTAAACTGTCCAAGTAAAGTGAAAACAACAGAGAGAGATAACACCATCAAATCAGGCACTAACAGGATCCAGCAGAAACCTACTTAGGAAGCTGTCAGTCTCCTGGCATTCCTGATTGAGTTTTCACTCACTGGAGAAGTCTCTCCTGCCTGCACTTCTGGCTTCTCTTTGCTACTGCAAGCACCTTTATATCATGGCTTGGGCTAGAAAAACATCTCCTGGAAACAGTTTGCCTCTAGCTGTCCTCAAGGACAGAGGAATTTCACTCTAGGGATGTTTTGTTGTTATCTCCTTGCTACAGAGTTTAGGGCATTCTATCCTCAGACAAGAGTTCTTGGAGGACACTTGACACAAAGTTGTTTGGATCTCAAATGTATGATGGGGCAACCCTGTTTTCAGTGCCATCTTTGTATGGAGCTCAGAAAACATAACAGTTTGGCAATTTAACGTGCATCACACAGCTCCACGAAAGTATTTTTCTCATCTGCATACTTTGATAAACTTAGTGATACAAAGGGTAAAATACTCAACATGGAATTGCAACTGAGAGCGATGTTGGAGTCTTAAAGAGTCTAGGCCTATCTCAGATAGATTTACATGCACTGGGTTGATGGTGCATGACAAAGATTTCAAGTTGACATCTTTTTACTGAAAAAAATTGAGTTGTATTATATATTTTAACCTGCTCTTAATTAGACTACAAAATTTGAGTAAATGAACAAAAATATCTTTCTATTTTCTGCTTCCAAAGATATAAAGTCATTATAAATACCTCATAATAGTTGGTATCTAGTTGGAGGGTGTAGTTCACACTGACAATACTAAATAACACGTGAGCTGTTGATGAACAATTTGTTTAGTGAGCAAAGTTAGGTATGAGGTTGATTGAAAACTTAATACCGTTTTAATAATGAAATCTTTTGATAATAGGATGTTTTACTAATGAAATCTTTGAAAACACACAATGTAGAATTATAACTCACAACTCAGAAAATAGATCCAATAGCAGAGACTTTTCTTACTTATAAAATATCCATATCATTAAGCATCACTGAACAAAATTCATAAGTAGTTCTGCCAAAATGTAATTACAGACAGAGTACAGAAAGTGAAGCAGTCTGAGATCCGTAACAGCTGGCTTCCCATCTTCCCCCTGCATTGTCCTGTGTTCTACTTCTAGATATTGGTAAATATTAAATCTAGAAAAATATTTTAATGTCACTTCAAAACCCCAAATTAAAGCAAGACTTTTGTTGTTGCTCAAGCATTTGTCAGAGACCAAGATGAGGAAATGTGCTTTAATTTTCTAAGAAAAGTATTGTTTTCCCCCAAAATATTGCATTATGGGAATCCATTCCTTGCAGCACTGCAGAATCCTAGTGAACAAGTAGTTAAATCAACAGCCCTACAAGAGTCACAAAGTACTTGCTGTACACCACACCTGGATTTCTTATGCCTCATAACCTGAATTCAGCATTAAATATAATTAAAACAGGCATGTTACAGAAGGTGTGGCAGCCAATTAATTGTTCACAGAGAGGTTCTGTTAGCTATGGTGTGATAGTACTATTGAAAAATTAGGTGGAAGTATAATCTGAAAAGCAGTGTTGACTGGGATATGGTTTACCTGCTGTGTTCGCAACATAAAGGCCCAGGAAGGTTTCAGTGTTTCGAGCAGCATTTTGAAAGCATGTCTCCAGGTCTTGGCTTCTGCTGCTCCTATTATTGAACATTATATCTCCTTTATGCCATGTTCTTTTAGAGAAAGTTGTAGCAAGGATGAAGATAAAGAGAATACTCCATTTCAACACCAAGATATGACAGAAATCCTCAAATTTTGATCTAAGAACCTCGTTTCACTTTCATATAGTAAAATATTCTCCTGATGCTAGCTCAAGGGGAACCAATGATAGAATATGCTGTAGGAATTTTTTTTAATAAAAATTAAATTAAATAATTGTGCAGCAATTTTTATTGTATACTGTATTTATTCACATTTTTTCTAGGCTCTTGTTTGGTAAACATTATGGTTAGTGTTAATTCCCAATGTGACAGAATCTGCAATCACTTAGGAGATGGATTTCTACACATGCCTGTGGAGAATTATATGGTTAGGCTGATGATGTGGACAGATTCTTCTTAGCCATAGTTGAGAGCATTCCTTGGACAGGGGACCCAGGATGATGCATAATGGAGAAAGTAAGCTGGGCATTAGCATGCATCCCTTGCATTCGGCTTCCTGACCAAGCATGCAGCATGACCACCTGCTTCAAGCCCTGACTACATTATCACATCTACCAGAATACACAGTACTCTGCAGTAGTAAGATTGAATAAACCCGTTCTCCCTTAAGTTGCTTCTGTCAGAGTATTTTATCACACCAACAGGAAAAGAAACTAAGATAGTAAGTCAATACAGATCTTGAGATCAACAGGGAAAAACAAACAAACAGCAGTATTTAGAATATGAAAATCTTAGACATTGCTTAATATTGTCATTGGCACTGGGATGGCTTCAATATTTCTCTATCATATGTCTGATCTTCTGAGAAGTGGTCACATACAACAGCAACCTTGAAATAATAATTCAGTGGACATTAGTCACAGGGTCCTATTACAGTTGGTCCATTTTTCTTTATTTCCATGAAATTTAGAGGACATATCATATATATACATAATATCTGTAGCTCTATATAACACTATTTCACTAGTTTTCAAAGTACATTTTACACTATTTTACTATAATAGTGTTCCAAGAAAGAATAAAGGTGAGATTAAAGAATCATCCTTTTGAGAATATTGTACCATATATTCATAACTTTGATGTTAACAATACACATTAGCTTTGCAGAATTTCTGAGAGCTGCAATGTGAAACCTGCTTAAATAAAACCATATTTTCTAAAGTCATATTTTTGCAGTTAATTTCTTATCTTTCCCCCAAACTCATTATCTAGACCCCTCAGAAGCAAGTTTCTACCTCAGTATTCTGGATATATACTTAATCTTCCATCAGTTCACTGAATAAGACATGGCCCTTTGTTCCATGATACTAAATTGGTATTGTCTGAACACTTCTACTAATTGGAGTGTGGTCAATTATGTCAGAAGACAGAAAAGGATAGTACAAACATTATAGATATCTACAGATCTGTCTATCAAATCACTGTGCCTATTTTCCTTGGCCTGAGAAACCTAATAAAATATGGCAGAAATATCACTATACAAAATCTGTGAAAAGACCTTGAGAGATACGATTAGCACCAACTTTTGTTTCATATGAGATAATTAGCATAAAATCTACATAATAAGGATGTACCATGTAGACACTAAGAGGCTAGAGGGAGAAAAATATGACCCCATCAACCAGACCAAGGAGGGCACCAAAAAGTGAGGCCATTTCAAATGACTCAGGTCTAAAATTTTTCAGATAAATAAATCATATGAATAAGCTGTGTCTATATTACATTGAGAAGAACCACTGAGCCAACACACAGCATCATAAACAACAAGGACTGTTGTTGAAGGTATTTTTATAAACCAGTATTTGTTTCTCTTAGCTTATTTCTGAACCCAGGTTACAGGTAACATCAGCTAGACCTCAATCTCCTTGTCCCTCTACTACAACTCTAAATGAAGACCCAGATGCCTATGTAAATAATACCAATTAGAGATGCGCTCACTGCATAAAAACTTCACCAAATGAATGCCTACAGGAAAACACATGCCAATATATCTTGTAAAATGCCTGCTATTCGCCACATTTGGAATTATGAGCATATGGAAATGAGCATAATGTTTGCAATTAAATGATGCACTTGACTTCAGGTACAGTAAAAGCATGTCTGTGCCTTACAAAGGACTCTGAGTCTATGAATAATGTTATATAAAAGTAGGAGCACGCATTGTTATATAGAATTAGCACTTATGTCTTTAAAAATGGTATTGTCTCTATTCTTTCCTGCTCAAATATGTTTTCATGCAAAAATTAAAGAAGTGAGAGCTTAAATCTACCCTCAAAAGAAATAGGTAATAACATTTTTGTTGATTATCATGAAAATGACTCTGCTGTAGCTATTAGGAACTATCAGACTCAGAATATTAATATCTCCCACTTATGATTGGTTTAATGCAGTATTCCATAAATTCTCCATCAAACTATAATGTATGTAACAATTATTTATCAGAGTATATTTCTACAAAAATATTTTTAGAAATTAAATTATCCTCTCATTTCTTCCAAATGGACATTTTTCATTTTAAAGAAAGTGAAGCAGAAAATTTAACTTCACGTGGTCTCATCTTATGTGCTTTTGTTTTTTCCAAAGTACAGATTAGCAAAAACGTTTAATTTGCAGTGCCAAATATTAAAAAATCTTAAGGTCCATATAGTCTGTTGGCACTACCAAACCCTAATATATTGAGGTAAAGATAGAGAGAGTAAGAGAGACAGACTAAATAATTAGACAATAAAGACATTAGATAGATGATAGATGGTGATAGATAGAAAATAGCAAATAGATAATAGGTAGATAGATAGATGTAGATAGATGATAGAGGAAACTGAGTCCCAATAAAAGGAAGCAAGAATTTAGCTGACGATATATTTTGCTGACTCCTATCATTTAATATTGTATTCAAGAATTTTCCCTAATCTTTGATCCTCCTGGATTCAAGACTTCACTTTGTACTGAGATATTTTAAAATTTAAATACACATCTGATCTTTACAATATAAATTTCATGTACTTGAATAAAAATGTTTTCCAAGTTTAGTGAAAATAGTAGAAGTCTTACTTTTATAGAATGCTTTTCAAAAAATTCATTTTTGCCCTATATTCTATTGTTCATTTTCTTTTCCGGGATCTAATTCCTCAATTAAACAAATATAAGCAGTACATTTTTATTTTGATTTCTGCCAGTATTTTCTGAACAGCATTCACCTGGGAAACTTCATTTGGTACAATACATGGCATGAAACCAGTACTGCAAACGCTAGAGTGGGCACTGCTACCCCAAGTAGGCAATCATCCCTCTTACCATAGATCTGACTTTTATACTGGCTCATTAACAAAGCTACTTGTCTGACAAACAAGCAAGCACTTACTCTTTTAGAGAATAATGCAAAATAATGGTTTAGTCGGAGAGAAGAAATACATACTGAGGACCTAGGAGATTGCTCATTGAATAAGATCTCCAGAACCCATATAAAAAGCTATGCATGCCGACAACCCCAGCTCTGAAGGAGTTCTTTGGGGGGAGGGGAAAGACTTCCTTGAGTTTTTGTAGCTACCAGCCATGCTGAAAAGGACAAGCTCCAGGTTTAGTGAGACGCCCTGTCAAGGCCTTATGTGTATAGAGCAATAGGGGACAACTTTTAAAATCCTTTTCTTCCCCCGTGATGAGGACTCATGTATAAACTTGAAGATATACACACATATGTTAAGTATAGAGAATAACTTGTTTGTTTGTTTGTTTTTTTTTTAACATTAAAGCTTTGTGGATCATAGCTAAGTCAAACGTAAAAGTACAGAGACCAGGACCTCAGTGTGTTCTGTAGAAAGATTTGAAATTCAGAGGAACCTCTCTTTGTACAAGCTTGAAACTTCCATGAACAGACTAAGGCTTTATCTTGTGCTTTTGTGTTACAGATTTTTTGTTCCCCATAAGAAATATGGAAAAGTAGCATGATGCCCACAAGGTTGCTCCTCCAGCTATATCTGCCTAAGGAGATTAAATAAAGCATAAAGATACTGTTTAACTTTATTTTTGTGAACTCTCACACTGGGATTATCTCTGCCTGTCTCCAAGGCTTCCAATGAGCTAGGAAGAAAGAGTTGGGAAATGCCTGAAAAGACTTTCATTGTTTTAATTTTTTAGTAGGTGAATATTTCCTGCCTTCTGCTTTGGCACTAACATTGTTAAACATAGATGTCCAGCCTACAGCTGATACCGACAATCCTTGGTACCAATCAAGTTGGTTTGGTACCTCTGTCACTTAGCCTGAAAGAGTCCAGAAAATGAGAGACCAAGGTTAAGTAAGGTCTTAAGAGAACAAGAAGGAAATGGCAATGCCTAGAACAGAGGCTAAATATACAGTATCTTGTCCCCTTTAAATTGGCTGTGAAAGGTCAAAGGTTGATTGATGCAAGTACTCTTCCTGGCATAACCTGAGAGTCATATGTCTCTACTGTGTTACAGATCCTATGTGTTTCATAACACTGTACTTTATCATTACATACTCGTGCCCTCAACCTCACTGCCTCCTTCACACCTATGTCATTTGCTATTAAATCTATGCTTAAACCACTGATCAAAAACCACTTGATAAGTGACTAAAATTTTTTATACAATATGAATATCCTAAGGAAGCTTTCTTATTTCTCTTTTTAGTCTCAAGAATCCTAAAAACACATGAAATATTTCAGACCCTCTATTTCTTGTTCATTTTTTTAATTACTTATTTTTTTCAGTCACTTCTCTGATGTGAGTTTTTTCTAGGACTTTGAAAAACATCAGGGAACTTTTGTTGAAGTAGATACATGCACATCATTGCTCACATTTAAATGGCTCCAGGTCTCTGCTTGAATGTGAAAAGAGTGCTGATAATTCTGTCTAGCACCTAGGTCTGCAGCTCTGTCTTTATGATGGTGAGAAAAGACAAAACCTGATTTTATGAATACATCAAACATTCTCAAAATTTAATATGATAGTCTTTATTTGTAACAATACTTTCTTGCATCTTACTTTCTTCCTCCAAATATTTAGAGTTCCAACTATGTACCAGGCACCATCCTGTCTGCAAATATTTAAGAAAAAAGAGCTATCTATAACTATTTTTTAATGTGCTTCCCTTAATATCATTATCAGAAAAGGACCAAATGATCAATTTTATTTGATTTTGTCACATTGAAATCTCCATGGTAGAAAAAAAAAAAAAAAAAAAAAAAAAAAAAAAAAAAAAAGAAGAAAAGAAAGAAAAGAAATCCAAGGAAAAGATACTTTAAACCCTGTGAGTAAACTTATCAAATCAGACATTAGCAAGATAGTAGGACTTCACTGGACCCATACCCTCAATGATATGTAAATATATACAACTATTCATGCACAAAATATTTTTCAATAGTTAAGGAAACTAAGAGATTGTATTACCAAAATAAGCACAAAATAAGAAAAGGCATGGATGTTATTCACTCCATATTTCTCCTAGTGCCAGCCAGTACCAAGGTGGAAAAACACACACTGAGAAAAGGTAAGGGGAAATGACAACTAGACTTTTATTGATGCCCCAAACATGGTAAAAGAACCACCCACTTTAGTAAAATCCTGTTCCTGATAAGCCTTTGTGCCCCTTGGCTTCAATAGATCAGCTGCACCCAGCCATATAACAATAACATTTAGGCTTTGCCTACTCTATATGCTATAAGATTTCATATTCTGTCTTCAGACTCAATTTAAGGATATAGCAACACAGAACCAGGTGGGCCCACAGAGTTACAGGTATCAGGCCCAGGTCATGATTTTTAACCCTAAGTACATGGACTGTTAATGCATCTGTATTTCACTACAACAATGAGACAAGTAACTCACAAAAGAGCATGTAAATGAGGTGAGCAGGCGTCTTCTCCATAGAAGCCTTGTAGACCAGGAAACATTTCAGAGAAAGACTAAAACTACTAAAAAGTGAATTGGACATGCCTTTATTCCCAATACTGGGGAAGCAGAGGCAGGTGGATCGCTGTGAGTTCAAGGCCAGCCTGGTCTACGAAGAGTCCAGGACAGCCAGGGCTACACAGAGAGACCCTGTCTTGAAAAACCAAACAAAAACAAAAAACAAAAAAACAAAGCAAAACAAAAAACAAACAAAAAAAGTAGACCAAGAATAGCTTACCTAAAAAGTCATCCTAGAAACAGAACAGATAGTATTTTTTCAAAGTAAATTGTGAAGATGCTTATTATGTGTCACTGCTAGAACCAGAAAGATGACAGACAGAAAGGAAGGAAGGAAGGAAGGAAGGAAGGAAGGAAGGAAGAAGTCGAAGTATTTCATTTTAAAGTGAACAGACCAAAAAAATCAGTGAATAGTAATATGAAAATACAGAGAAGTATAAACATCTCTGATTTAAAAAATGAGTAGATAAACAGAATTCTCAAATGTTAAATAATGTATAAATCATCTACTTTAGCTTTGGTATAATGACTAAAAGAAAAGAAAATCTAAATGATCAAAGCTAATTTACTAAGGAAAGTGCAATATAACACCATGTAAATTTTGATATCAAAACAAAAATGTCAAAAGAATGGATTAGATTTTTTTATTCGTGTTGTCAATGTGATGTCCTCAACTTTATTTAATTTTTTTTATTAATTTATTCTTGTTACATTTCAATGGTTATCCCATCCCTTGTATCCTCCCATTCTTCCCTCCCTCCCATTTTCCCCTCATTCCCCTCCACTATGACTGTTCCTGAGGGGGATTACCTACCCCTGTATATGCTCATAGGGTATCAAGTTTCTTCTTGGTAACCTGCTGTCCTTCCTCTGAGTGCCACCAGGTCTCCCCCTCCAGGGGACATGGTCAAATGTGAGGCACCAGAGTACGTGAGAAAGTCATATCCCACTCTCCACTCAACTGTGGAGAATGTTCTGACCATTGGCTAGATCTGGGTAGGAGTTTAAAGTTAACCACCTGTATTGTCCTTGGCTGGTGCCTTAGTTTGAGCGGGACCCCTGGGCCCAAATCTGGCTATCATAATGTTCTACTTGTAGGTTTCTAGGACCCTCTGGATCCTTCTACTTTGCTATTCTCCCATGCTTCTCTCATCTAGAGTCCAAATAGGATGTCCTCCCCTCTGTCCCAGTTTCCTGGTAAGTGAAGGCTTTCGTGGGACATGCCCCTTGGGCTAGTATGCAGATATAAGTGAGTATATACCATTTGAGTCTTCCTGCTTCTGGGTTAACTCACTCATTATGATCATTTCTAGCTCAATCCATTTATCCACAAATTTCAGGAATTCCTTGTTTTTAATAGCTGAGTAGTATTCCATAGTGTATATATACCACAGTTTCTTTATCCATTCTTCTACTGATGGACACGTACGCTGTTTCCATGTTCTGGCTATTATGAATAAGGCTGCTATGAACATGGCTGAGCAAATTTTCTTGTTGTGTGTTGGAGCATCTTCTGGGTATATTCCAAGGAGTGGAATAACTGTGTCTTGAGGAAGTCCTATTCCCAGTATTCTGAGATAGCACCAGATAGATTTCCAAAGTGGCTGTACTAGTTTGCATTCCCACCAGCAATGAAGGAGTGTTCCTCTCTCCCCATATCCTCGCCAGCATGTGGTGTCGCTTGAATTTTTGATCTTAGCCAGTCTGATGGGTGTAAGATGGAATCTCAGAGTTGTTTTGATTTGCATTTCCCTGATGTCTAAGGAGGTTGAGCATTTCTTTAAGTGTTTCTCAGCCATTTGATACTCCTCTGTTGAGAATTCTCTGTTTAGTTCCAAGCCCCATTTCTCAATTGGGTTATTTGGTTTGGTGGTGTTTAATTTCTTGAGCTCTTTATGTATTTTGGATATTAGACCTTTGTCAGATGTAGGGTTGATGAAGATCTTTTCCCAGTCTGTAGGCTGTCGCTTTGTTCTCTTGACAGTGTCTCCTGCCTTACAGAAGCTTCTCAGCCTCATGATGTCCTCAACTTTAAATGAATTATTATAGTTATAATCTGTACAGTTCTCAGTTAACTGCGACTCAATCACCTATTGTTAATACACAAAATATTTTAGTGTGTTAAGAAGAAAAGCAAATTACTAGAAAATATTTCTAACACATATATAGAGAAAGGGGGAGGAAGGAAGAAGGGAGGAAGGCAGGAACAAAACATGTAACTAAGTGTACTAATGTGGTGTTTATCCTGGTCATAGCTAACTTAAGCTTATTTTTCTCTTGTATTTATGTGTATCTAAAATGCAGGCCCATTTCCAAGGCATAATTAGAATGCAGATATGTTTAAGAAACAGATTTTATAAATTTAATAATGAAATACAAGGAATTGTATGGCTGGGCCTGGGGAAACAGCTCAGTTCTTCACAGAAAGAGATTTACATCCACTTATCAATGAAAGTAAAGGCAAGGTCAACAAAGTACACAACCCTCTTTGAGAGCTGACAGAGTCCACGTGGTGAACAGTATGCCCTTCATGACGCATATATTTTGTAGCTTCTTTGTGACTATACAACATACAGTCTCCAATGAACCGTAAAGAAGCTCTTCTGCCTTACAAAACACTTCTAGGAGACACTGAGTGTCTCACCTCGTGAAGCAGCGTGCCTTTCTTTGAGCAGGAGATTCTGATGTGCCTGTCAGTTGGCTGTGTTTCTTTAATGCATTGGATGCTCACACAAGACTTTGTCAGTGGTCACTTTGTCTTTTGTGAATGGCACATGCTGCACACACTGCCAGTTAAGTACATTCATTAGCTCTTATTGACTCATCAAGCTGAATACCTACTTTCACGGGAAAGAAATCTTTTGATTTTATATAACCTGTAGTAAAAGATGCAAACTGGTTGTATTAATTCTAAAACTATCTAGTCTTTCACAATGGAACTCCATATTATTTTATGTATGAGTTACAGTGCCTTTATTTTTCCTCTATAAATATCAGTGTTTAAACTCTAATACAACCATCCCTGCTCAGGTAAATGTATGATACCTGTGTGTGAACATATGTATTCACACACCTATATTTACATATATTTATAAAATTTGACCCTGATGTAGATAACTATCTCTCTATGAAAAGATTCCAATTCAAATTGGAATTAATTTGCATGTACTTCATGTACCTGAAGGGTTCAGATGAGTGTGAGTTCAGACTTCAATCAGTATATTATCATTGTTTGTGTTTTTGAAATTCAACTTTCATTTGATTTGTTTTGCACTGTTTCCCTCTGTGCTCTTTTCATTATCAGGAAAGCTTCCTGCATATTGCCTGTCTCTCCCCTTTCAACAACTGAACACCAATATCCTCCGAGCTTCAATATGAACAGGAAATGTCACCGTTACAACTTACAGCAAAAATAGATAGGGGCTCTTGGTTGATTCAGTCTGTCTCCTCTTCTAATGCCCTAGTCAAGCTCCCCAAGAGCCTGGTTGACTCTTCAGTATTATTTACTTCTAACACTAAACCGGGATTTGGGTGTACCATACTCAGAAGGAATGAAAACAATGCCTCTGGAAACAAGATTATTCTTGCTAGGAAAAAAAAAAAATGTAGGCCAGACGGTAAGTAGTAAGTAAGACCACATGATTATCCTATATAAAATTATTAGTATGTCCCAAACATTTCTCTAATAATAGGGAACTAAAATTCCTTGGTATTTGCTGCTATAATGTGATGATCACTTAGATGACAGTACATCAATGTCATATTCAAATATATCCTCAAATCTCTTTATTAGGGACAATGATTTAACTTGAGATGGATATTAAAAATAATATGTTACACGGTACACATGGCCGTTGCTAAATTCTGTCTATTTTGTGGCATCTAAGAATATATATGACACACATTGTCTTTATATTTAACTATCTTCAACATGAGGGAACTAAAACTTTATAAGTATAAGCCCAGTGGTATATATTTTTCTTTCGTCTCTTTTTTCTGGTTATATCTATGTGAAAGTATTTTCTATCGACCACACAGTCAAGATTCAAGTGAATTTAAAGAAAATCTTTGTACAGCCAAACCATTGTATTTGTACACATTAAAGTAGTAGCAAAATTATGGAAGGTTTTATTTAACTGTGACAGCATAATACAACTCCTGACACTTGTCCCTCCATATCTCAACACTAAAAGACTTTCTAAAGTCACTATAGTACTAAAAATGTCATCACAAATTTTATCTTGACTTAAAAGCATCACTGGTGAGTTTATGACTTAAACTTCAGTCTCAGAATAATTTATATCTTTAACGATTTGGCTTTCATATTAATCACCTGTGTCTCCGATCCCAAGAAAATGTAGTGTTGACTCCTCTTCACCAGGTATTGATATTTAGATAGAAATTGAAGAGTATTCACAAAATGCAGGCAACAGACCTGGAGGTTGAACAATCTCCATGAAAATTAGAAATGTCTGCTGTGCTGATACAGTACTGTAAACAATAAAGTTGAAATATCACCTAATGGTTCTCAGAGCCTCCATCCCTAAGTGTTCCCATTTTCATAACCATTCTTTCATGCTGGTACTCTTCCTGATATAAGCACTTATAATCTTTCTAATGGGAATGGAATTTTATACTTTCCCTTTGAGCCTCTTTTCTTTGACTCTTCCTATTCTGAATATTAGAGATTATAGTTGTTGGTACTTTATTGACCTTCTTTAAGACCCAATTTCATCCTGTGGAAAAGATTATAAGAATAATGGTACGTACACCCTATGGTTCTGTAGGATATTTATGAGATAATGATTATACAATGGGTTTAATACAAAGCTAGTAACTTAGCTACTTTTCAATTCATGTGAAGAAAAACCTTGACCAAGGCAACTTATAGAAGGAAGCATTTAACTAGGGCTTGCTTACAGTTTCACAGAATTAATGCATGATTATCATTAAGGGAAGCATGGTCCGCAGCTGGAAGGCAAGGTGTTGGAGCAGTAGCTTAGAGCTTATATACAAGCTCATTGGCTATATTTAGAGAAAAAGGGAGAATGGGTCAGTAATGGCCTCTTGAAACACCAAAGGCCATCCCTTGCCCCCAGTGGCATGTGTCCTATAAGACCACACCTCCTAAGACTCCTAAACAGCCCATCATCTTGAGGCCACACATTCATAAATTACAGCCTATGTAGCTCATTCTGAACTACCACAGCTAGGGTTTTAGGGTGAAAGCTCAATGACATAGATCTACATATTTGTCTATATCCCTAAACTTAAAATTTTAAATTTGATGTGCCTTTACTTAATTATATGATTGGTATCTGCTGAGAGAGAAACTGTGATAGTATAAAATGAGAGAGAAAGAAAAATAACCACCTATAATCCTTCTTAGGAGAATGAAATTTTGTACTTTCCCTTTGATCCACTTTTACATTGAATATTTCTATCCTGCATAATAAAGATCATAGTATGTATGTTCTCTGAGAATTTCTATTTAAAATAACAACACCAATAATTCCCATGTTACAAAAAAAAAATGATGCATAATTGTAAGACCAGGGTCCACAAATGGAGTCACATGAAGAAGTTTCTGAGTGCTTATGATAAAATTCCAAGAAGCCAAGACAATTGTCTTGTAAATTCAGTTTCTTCAGAAACACAGAACTGTTCTTACATTATGTGTTTGTTCTTTTCTGAGGCATAGCAGATAGGAGTAACTTTTCTTCAGATTATTCATAACAACTGAATATTGTTCTTTGCTTATATATCTCTATGGGAAAGTATTTTTCTACCATGTGCATTTTGCCCACCACATGCAGCTGGCCTTTCCGAATATACATTTTACTCATGTGACGTCTCTTAATCCTCACAGTCTAAATTGACTGATGCTTTGAATAGTTGGATATTACATGAGACTTTACCTCTTTTATTGGCTCCATTCTCCCCTGTCCCACCACCTTTAGCATGATAAAGAACATCATAATTTTTAATGTTTTATTGATTTCTCATCTTACAATATTTCCCCAATGTATGTATTTTAAAATCTCACTATTCATTAAAAATAGGACAAACATGTCACTGTCAACACATTTTCCTTTTTCTGTTTTTTGTTTTTTTTTTAAACAAGGTCTTCTGTCGTACAGACTAATCTTGGGAGGAAAAAAGATACATAAACATAAGAAGCAGAGGTTACCTTGAAATTCTGATCTTCCTGCCTGAAAAAATACCTCACACATTCTATGTTTTTCCTCTAAGTTGTAATGGTGACATTTCTGTTCACACTGACGCTCAAAGGATATTGATATTCAGTTGTTCAAAGGGGGGAGATAGTCAATATGCAGAACACTTTCCTTAAAATGAAAAGAGCATGGAGGGAAACAATGGAAAAGAAATAAAATGAAAGCTGAAATTGAAATACATAAACAATGAAAATATACTGATCAAAGACTGAACTCACACTTATGTGGACCCTTCAGTTACACAAAGTATGTACAAATTATTTCTGATTTGAGCTATAATCTTTTCATAGAAAGACAGTAATCTGCATCTGTGCCAAATTGTATAGTTACATGTACATATAGGTATATGAATATATATATATATATATCAAGGTATATGAATATATTTTTGTATGTACACATATATATATCAGGGCCTGGCATTCATATTGTTATTTTTCTGCACATACCTTTCATATTCTGGGATTCTAAGTGTTTACTCCATGCCTCCTAGCTTCAAATATATTTTGACAAATGGTGAGAATTATGTACAGACAGCTATATACAGTAATCAGGAGAAATGGGATATCAGCTAATACATAGAAGATAGTTTTTCTTCTAAGATCTCATTATACTGACACTGGTATGCATGCTGTGGCCAGGAAGGGCAGGGTCATGTTCCTACTATGTGCCAGGTTTACATTGTTTAGATTGTAGATATTTTTTTTAATGTCTGTTTCACAGAAGAGAAAATTGAGGCACGGGATATATCAACATCTTGTGATGTTCATGTCTCTGATGACAAGCAAAATGAAAAAAAAAAAAAAAAAAAAAAAAAAAAAGAGGTACAGAGGACAATAGACCAGGTATCCTTCTACTAAGGAAGACATGGTAAGACAAAACTTAACAATGTAAGCAAAGATATAGTTCTTGTTATTTTCTTAACACCCTGAATACTATACAACATGTTTGGTTCAAGGCAACTAAAATAGTACCTGATAACTTGCCAGTGACAAGGTTTTGAAATGAATATGTGATATGATAAATTCTACCAGATAAGTTTTGTGAGGTGTTTTTATTTCGTTTTGTTTTGTTTGCTTGTTATGAGATGATTGAATATGGACGTGATTTCTGCATGGTAAATAAATGAAACCAGTAAAGTCATCTCCCTCTTCTCTGTTAGCATTTCTGTGGAAAGAAGAGGACAGTCTAAACAGTTGGAGGCACCTTGATTCACCAACCGAGGACATACACGTGCTACAATGATGTAAACTTGAACCACTTGAATCATTAAAGGCCTTGCACAGTAGCCTGTTTCTGGCCTTACTGCTAGAGAAGATGGTGAACGGGATTTCTGCATTCACAGAAACTAGAAGAGTGTCTGTTTTCTCCTTCTTCTATCCACCAGGCAAGAATACAATGATAAAAGGATATTCTGCCATTTGAAAGAGAACAGTTCTTAGTATCTCCCTGACATTAGAAATCACCCTCCATGAATACAAGAGTCAATTGACATTTTCTATAGTACCTTGAGCTGAGATAGATGCTCTTTAATGTTTGAATATTATCATTATCCCCAAATAATTAGGGCTTAAAAGCCTGGTAGACCTAATCAATTAAAGTGATAGGATCATAGGGTACTAACTTCATCAATGGATTTTTCTTTGAATTGGTTCACATTTGGATGTGACGTCTGTAAGTAAAGCCTAACTAGAGAGAGGAAGTATCTCAGTATGTCATGCTTCTGAGGATAGATCTCAGCCCCTGTCTCTGCTCCCAGCTTGCTTTGACTCACCATCTCTGCTCTACCCCATGCTCCTGTCAGGGTACTCTGCCTCACAGGGCTCAACAAAAACAAAAACTAAAACAAAATGAAACCAAAACAAACAAAAAAAAAAAACAATGGCACCACAAACCATAGACAGAAAACTCTGACCACCACAGATGAAATGAATCTTTTTAAAATTGCTTTTATCAAATATTTGCCATAGTAACAAAAGTTATAAATCACAAAACCAGCACTGCCACCACTACATACCAAAGAGATTTACTCTATGGCGATATTTACTATGGAGCCCTGTAGATTTTAGATTCTTATGTAAGCAAAGTTGGGGAGAAAGCTAGGCCTATCAAGAGGGCTTGGAGAAGAATTGGCATATATCGTTAAAAATCCAAACTAGTTGTGGAAGAAGGTGACTCCTGTGTCAGAGTTGCTAGAGAAAGTGGACAAAGGCCAGGCCATGATTTACAAGTTAGTATTACATGAAGGTAGCAAACATCAAGTTTAACATAAGCTGCAACACCAAGACTTCTACATAGAAGTCACTGTGAAGATGAAGTCATTCCTGATATTTCCAGCCAGTAAAGTTAATGGAATAAATGTAACACACACACACACACACACACACACACACACACACACACACACACAATAATTTAACTACTGTAAACTTGTCAATGGATGGCTGGTCTCCCCTTCACCTAAGGGAAGGTTTAGTTAAACATTTGAAGGACTAGCAGACCATTTCAGTGCATAACACCTTCCTAAGCTTCTTGCTTCAGCTTTAAAGTTCTCATATACAAATGCTAGAACTTTTTAAGCCCTGTCCTTTTCACTGGTTTACATGGGTGAGTAGTTGCTTTATTTATTATGCAGTTGGTGGTGGTTATAGAGAGTATTTCTTCAGTATGCTTGAGATTTATGGACCTAGGCTGCCCTTTTATTAGGCAATATATTCAGTTTGGCATTTGTAGGTGCCTAGAGAATTTGGCGTAGATATACTTTTATCATATAAAAATTCTCATAATGATTATTATTAGCATAACCTATTGTTTATCAAACCCCAGTATGAAAAAATCTGCATATGTTGTTTTAGAGTTTAAGGCTTTGGGTTTGGATTAGAACAAAAAATGGCATAAATATTCCTGAGACTTGGCAAAACACTGGACAAAAATAAATAAATAAAAAATAAGTAATAAAAAAGCATGAGCTACTAAAAGAACAAAGAGAGCATTGCCATTGGCATCATTGAAACTATGGTTTCCCTCCTGTAAGATGGATTTAGCACACCTGAAACTTCCCGTTGTACCTCCAGGGCACTGTTCCAATTTACCTGAGTCCTGAAACCCTACAAACTCTACTGATTGCTCTTGGGAAAAAGAAAAAAGTGAAAGTCTCAGTTCCTCATGCCTGGCATTGTAGAGCCAGAAGAGACACTGCCAGCATCCAACTGAGACCTTGTATTTATAGGGATGAAAAGGGGCAACAGGAATGGAAAATGACTTCCAAAGGGTCACAGAATCAGCTAGAACATCGTTAAATGTCCCCCCTCTGTTTAGCTATGTCTTCTTCTGAATTTACAGACAAGGAAGAACTGGCTCACATACACAGTCCTTCTTCAGTCAATTACTATACCCAACACTTTATCCAAAGATACCTTTATTTTAACAACAAATGCCATATTTGTTCAGAGTAGGCCTGATTATGTGGTATCAAACAGTTCCAATGTTTTTGTGTTTTGTTTTGTTTTTTCCATTTTTATCCAGTACAGTAAACTTAACTTCTTTAAATTTTATAGCTCCATTTCATAGGTGCTGCTCTTATCGAGGCTGAGCAAGCCTACCTCAGAGATTTATCCTAAGTCCTCAGCTAGTGAGAAGGGGGTGGTTCCCAGCAAGCAGGACTTCCCCACACCATGTCCCTAGGTAACATTTGTCCTCGGGATTAAAGGCAAGTATCATGATCCCCATTTTATAGAAGGACAGTTGAGTGCATGCTTTATTCCAAAGCTAGTAGATGAAACCAGTGATCCAAACGATACCAGTTACGTCAGAAGTCCCAGTGACCATGTGCACGACAGAGCAGCATCCCGAAGCACCAACCCATAACAAAGATAGCCTTGGTGAAGCACTCTGAAAGACTGTTGTCGTGTGTTCTCAGCAGTGCCAGGTGAGATAAAGGTTTATAACTGAGAGGATGCTAAAGTCACATATAAGCAAGGTCTAACGCAGCGCGAAAAGTTTGAATCATTTGGATCAGTTGCTTCCTCCACACATCAGTGTTGGACACAAAGCATCGCTAGGAGGCGCCAACTTCATTAGCTCTCTGTAACCCTCAGTCATTCTCCCTAAGCTACTACATTTACACATCCTAGTGCTCTTCCAGAGAGCCTCCCTACATTACTCTACCCACAATGAACTCGGTGAGCCTAAATTAGTCTTCTCAAACCCACTCATGGTCAACGGTGAACCGATGTGGTCCGGTTCTCTGCTGCTGCAGCTGTTGGCTCCCTGGGTCAGAATAGCCCTGGGTTGGCACTGCGGGTATAGGCCCAGCTTTCCTTCTCATCTCCACCCCTGGCAAAACTGTTGACCATAGAGAAGTATAGCCTCCTTAGCCTGGGGGGGAGGGATAATTACCCACCCCTGGGACAAGCTCAATTGTTTTTACCTGTATGGTTCTATCACAGATGTCTTCTCTGAGCTAGCGCTCAGGTCTGAAGCCTTACAGAAGCTCCTTGGTACACCACTCAGCTATTTTGTTTGTTTATTTGTTTTCTGTTTGTTTGTTTGCTTTTATCAGCTATTTTCCTAAGGAACTCCAGCTTGACATAAATTGTGTCACATTTGTCTTCAAGTATCACAGACAGACCTCTTGCTGTGCTTTACTTTTTGACTCTTTCCTCTAGGTTGTTCGCTCACTTTATAAACTCCCTTCAAATGCTGGTCTAAGTCACTGAGGTCAGCCAAAGCCTGCCCTATTTTATAAAGATCTTTGCAGTACCAAAGAGCTCACCAAAGCCACTAAAGTTCCATACAAGTCTGGAAGTGCCTGATCAATTGACCTTTTCATTACCTCCTCTGTGAATATAGTTCTATCTGGCCAGTGCAATGTGATTCAAACACTGCTTTCCTTATTTCTACTTCCCTTGAGAGATTCCATCTGCTCCCCCTCTGAGGTCTTCCAGCCACTGCTACTCTGGGAACCATGGATGGACATATCCATGTATTCCCAATGGCTTTGATAAGCCCCTCCATCAAGGAATGAGTTCCTTCACACTATTTCCGGTTATACAGCCTTTCTTAGGGATGGCTTGGGAGTTTCATTACTTAGTGTTCCTACCCCCACAGCAGTCAAACAGACTCACAGCCTCACATGCCACAGGGGCACAGGTTCTTTTATTGCCTGTTTAAAAGTCTTCCTTAATTGCAGAAGTTTATGGCTGAATATATCCTGATCTCCATAGTTCTTTGTGCTGGACCACTTTAAAGGTCCCTGTCTATATGTTGGATCACAGATTTCTCCTCTTTTTCTATGAAAGGGCATATTTGACAGGTTTCTTCTACAGCTTTTTAACCACCCCCCCCCCACACACACACACACACTTGAGGTGTATAACAGAAAAGAAATGGTGGGCGGATTCTGATGAACTACCTGGTCACACTGACAAGTCAGGAATTAGAATGTGATGAATATTTAAGCCATTGTATTAAGGCCAGGATCCAAACCCTAGGAATGATGCCAAGCACTTTTAAGGTGAGTCTTTCCACCCTTACTATCCTAATTAAGGTAATTCTTTATGGCAATAGATAGAGGTATACCTAACCAAGATAAGCCCTCATAGAATGCTCCAACTGGTCTCCTTGAACCTCTTGTCAATTGGCAATATTAAGTGCCCTACTAAAGCAGGAGTTCATCAATTCCCATAGACTGGCTGGCCAGTGAGTTTCTGCTTCCTGATTCTCAACAACTTCTAGGGTTACAGACATGGGCCACCATGTCTGGATTTTACATGAGTGCTGAGGATTCAAACTCAGAACCTCATGCTTATATGATTAAACACTTTATCGACAGAGTAATCATCTTGGTGCCCTTCTACCCATCTTATATAGTAACTATCATGTAGACAGAGGAATTGCAATTATGTCATACTATGACAATGCTAAACATAGACCCTATAACAATTATCTAAATTCCTAAATTCCACTGTAAGAAGTTACCAATCAAAAATGGGCCACGGAAGGATTACAGGTCACCAAGAAGAGATTCGATACCCTATGAGCATATACAGGAGGAGGAGGTCCCCCTCAGTCACAGACATAAGGGAGGGGAGTAAGGGGGAAGCGGGAGGGAGGGAGGAATGGGAGGATACAAGGGATGGGCTAACAATTGAGATGTAATATAAACAAATTAATAAAATATTAAAAAAATAAATAAAACAAGATGGAAGGTGTGGAGATCAAATAATAAAATAAAAAAAAAAAAAAGAAGTTACCAGTCAATCTCTCTTTCTCTTCCCCCTTCTGATCTCCCTCCTCTTCCTTCCCATCCCCCTCCTCCTCCTTTCCAATTGTCCACCCTCTTACTGGGCTTCCTTGGTGTTCCTTCCCTCCCTGTCTCCTTTCCCTCTTTCTTCTCTCAGACTGAGATTGAACCTAGAGCCTTGCATATTCTAAATACTTACTCTACCATGACAGTCTGCCCAAGGCAATTACCTTTTTTTTTTTTTTTATCTCTTTTTGAGTGAGTCTCTCTAATTTGTATAGGTTGGGTTTTAACTCACTCTGTAGCTCAGGCTTCCTTTTAGCTTGTCATCTTCCTGCCATTTCATCCTTTCAGGTAGCTAAACCTACAGGTCTGGGCAGATATAGCGGGCTTTTTTTCCTTTTTGTACATTTTATGTACTTGGAAAAGCTATTATCATGACCTAATAGGCAATCACTGGCACCATATTTCTCCAAGGAATTTGACACACAAAAAAGCACACGTCCCATCTTTTCTCTTTTTGCTTTTACCATCACATTGCCCTATTGTCTTTCAATTCACATGTGTGTCTTGACTTAAAGAACTGAGTAATACAGAATTGCCCACTAAGAGAGGAATGCACTGGATGGGTTCTGCTTAAGTCTTATTTTAGTTTATTTAAATGTAAATGTGGTGATTGCCAAGGATTGCCTCAAAGGCCAAGATTCTGCCCACAAGAACAACTCTTCCCTAAACATCTTGGAAAAATAAGTAGAAGGAAACAAGATCCATATTTTTCAAGTCTATTGACTTTGTAACACGTGGTAAGCACATAGGCTGTGCAATGGAAAGCTGTTATAATTAAGCTCCTTTCTCCTTCTATCACGTTGGAGTTGAGAGTCTGTGGGGAGTGATAAGAAAGTTCTGTTCTGCTGAAGGTTTTGTCATTGTCTTTAGAAATTTACAGCTATAGAATATAAAACCTTTTTTATTTGGGTTGTGGGAGATGGAAAATTGTATAAGCAATTATATGTGAATTGGAAAAGTAATATTGGATGTTGAACAAAGGGCGTATGTTCTCCTAATTCCAGTGAAACTGCATTTTTTCTAATGGACTCCCATGATTCAAACATATATAAAGAGAAAAAGAATATAGCCTTCAATCTTGCAGTCTGTTATAAGACCCTGGTGGAGAGAGAAACTTCATAACAGCATGGGGGTTTATAATCCCACAGCAGGAGGATTAGAAACTCAAGAGAAGTGAAGTCCTTAATCTTGCACTTACATAACTGCACATTTTCAAGATTTAAATTGTACAAATCAGAAAAATGAAGATCGTTTTGTTCTTTTCTAAAGGGTACTCATGGATAAATGATGACTGGTTAGAGCCTATTGAATACTTGAAACATTTGTAGAATGTAATTTATTCATACCAAACACATCAGAAAAGCAACTCTAGTGTTAAATTACAGTGTGTAGAAATTAAAAGGCAGAAGTGAGCAGCTGGGTGTAAAAGGATGCTCTGAGGTTTTTAGGAAATGTCAGATGAGTTCAAATGCTCATAATGGGAAAGTAAATATTTGGGCTTCCTTCAGGAAGACTTTGTCCCAGTGTAAGATAATACAGTTCTTACGGTTGTTTAGTCTAGATCTTTTAGTTCCCATGGACTTACTGATGTACAATTATGCCCAGGGAGGTATTATTACTTTCATTCACTTCATTCAATCCTTTTTTCACCATTAAGTTCATTTTTAAAAAAAATCCAACCAGTAATTATTTTTCATTGTGTTACTTTTTTTCATTTGCCAGAAAATTCACTGGAACAATGAGATAATCTTCTTAACTTGAATTACGGGAGGTTAACAAAGAACACTAGTTTGGTAGCATGTAAGAAATCCTAACTACACTAGCCTTGGGTCCATAAATAGTCTCCAGTGGGGTAAGTACAAAGAGGCAAAAAGAAGACAAAGACAAAGTATTAATTGCAAATGTCTGCCACCCATAAGCTTAGCAAATTGCACTGAGTTACAGTAGAATCAATGCTTTTGCTAAAGCTTGAAACATTAAAATACACCCCCGTCCCTCAAATCTAAACTGGCATCTTAGAATTTGCAACTGTAATAAATTTAACATAAGCATGTAAGTCCAAAAGCACGAGCAGAAAACAAAACAAAACAAACAAACAAACAAATAAACAAAAAACAGAAATAAATTATCGTCGTTGAATTTCAGAGGCAAGAATTTGAAACAATGAGTCCCAACATATCCACAAACAGGAGCATATTTAAATGAATGCGTACAAGCTTTTAGCTTGTGCCTGCACTGATTTCTCTACTTGTATATGTTTAAACATTTTGGGACCCCCCTGGCTGGGTGCTGCCCACTTTTGCCTCAGTCTTCTCATACCAATAAACTTAATCACAATAATTCTCTCACAAATATGCGCATGGGTCAACCCAATATAGACAATTTGTCATTAAGATTCCCTTCCCAGGTGATTCTAGGCTGTGTCAGGTTGACAATTGAAGAGAACCATCACATGTGTAATAGGAGGAAGTAATATTCAACCTTTAAGGGATTAAGGTATAGACCCAGCTTCCAGACTCAGGCAAACCTAATGCCACATCTTGTCTCTAAAGTGTTCCCCAGAGGCACATATGTAAAACTGGTACTGCTGAAAGTGACACAACCTTAAGAGATGAGGTCTCGTGGGAGTGGATGCAGGGATGCACTCAGGTGAGGATCTCATGAACCTGATTTCTTTCTAATTTCTCTTTTTGCTTCGCTCTTTGAAGTGATAGCATTTTCTGCCACTAACCTTGGACATGATGTTTTTGTGTTGTCATAGACTCAAAGAAATGGGTCTGTCATCAATCCTGACGTTTCCGAAATAAGCCTTTGCTCTTCTGAGTTGATTTATCTCAGGTGTTTGTTATATTAATGGATGGTTACCAGTCCTATTACTCACACTCACCTATCAGAAGTCAAGGGTTGAAACAGTAAGGTTGGTATACTACCTCCTTCAATTTCAGGTTAAAGTAAGAAAACTAAATCTTAGTGAAACAGGACATTAGAACTTTAACTAAATAGAGAAAATACGAGTAGTGTTAAACAAAAATATCTCACTCATACAAAGTTCTCTGAGTATTTCTTGATACGGCAAAAGAGATCGGTTAACATTTCTGCTCCCCTACTAATGTTTTTTTGTTTTGTTTTTTTGAGGCAAGGTTTCTCTGTGTAGTCTCAGCTGGACTCAATTTGTAGACCAGGTTGGCCTTAAACTCACACAGATCTGCCTGACTCAGCCTTCCTGACTGCTGGGATTACAGGCATTTGCCACCTCACCTGGTTTACCCTACTGTGTTCAGAAAGCATGGTAAAGGTAATCGGTATAATAATTTTCTTACAGTAGATAATTAGAGATATATGTTTGCAAAGATACATGTAAAGACATATATATTATTAAGGTGTATCATATTATATATACATAGAGACTTATGAATGATATATAAGTATTTCTTTCAAAGTAACAAGAATGCTAACAGTATAAAGTAAGTACTTTCTCAAATTCATTAATAATCAAACAAATAGAAATAATAAAATATTATGTGATACCGTGGAATATTGGAAACAATAGAAAACAGAATGAAAGACAGAAAAATAGACATGGGGCAAAAGAAAGAGAGAGAGAGGCAGAGTGGAATTATAAAAGGAGGGGAAAGAGATGTGTAACTTGCTTTTCTTTCATTTTTAAATTTTTTTATTATAATTTATTCACATCATGATTGTTATCCCCTCACTCTTATATTCCAGTTCCCACTCTCCTTCCCTCTTCCGCCCTATTTCTTTCCCCTATACCTCCTTCCCACCATCTGATTGCAGTCTATCAGGTCTCATAGAGTAGCCTGCACCCCTTTCACTTTGTGCCTGCAAGGCCACCTCACCAAGGAGCAGTGATCAAATCCCAGACACCAGAGTTCATGTAGGAGGCAGTCTCCTCTCTCTCCCTCCCTGTACACATGAAGAATGAGCTGTTTACCAGCTGCATCTGAACAGGCGCCTAGGTTTTCTGCATGCATTGTCCTTGGTTGGTGCATCAGTTTGTGCAGA
The DNA here is from genome assembly GCF_903995435.1 of Acomys russatus. Classification (NCBI taxonomy): domain Eukaryota; kingdom Metazoa; phylum Chordata; class Mammalia; order Rodentia; family Muridae; genus Acomys; species Acomys russatus. The sequence continues at coordinate 27,400,095 of NC_067162.1, forward strand.
CGCCCTGGATCCAGATCCTCTAGCCTTGGTGGTCTCCCTGTGGAGCTCCTAACCCCTCCTGGTCCTTCCATCCCTCTCAATCCCACTCCTCCATACAACTCTCGGCTCTATACCCAGAGTCCAGCTGCAAGCCCCAGTATCTGTCCTAAATCCCTACTGCGTGTAGTTTTTCAGAGAACTTACATGTTGGGCTAATATCCACTTATAGGTGAATATATACCATATATGTCTTTCTGGGTCTAGGTTGCCTCACTCAGGATGATCTTTTATTGTTCATCCATTTGCCTGCAAATTTCAGGGTTTCCTTGTTTTTGATAGCTGACTAGTATTCCATTGTGTAAACATACCAGGGTTTCTTTATCCGTTCTTCCATTGAGGGGTTATTAGGTTGTTTCCAGATTCTAGCTATAATAAATAAAGCTGCTAAGAACATAGTTGAGCAAATGTCCTTACTGTATGGTGGAACATCTTTAGAGTATATGCCCAGGAGTGGTATAGCTGGGTCTTGAGATAGCACTATCCCCAATTTTTTGAGGAAGTGAAAGATTGATTTCCAAAGTAGTTGTACAAGTTTGTACTTCCACCAGCAATGGAGGAGTATTAACCTTTCTCCACATCCTCGCCAGCATGTGTCACGTGAGTTTTTTATCTTAGCCATTCTGATAGATGTAAGGTGGAATCTTAGAGTCATTTTTATTTGCATTTCCCTGATAACTAATGATCTTGCGCATTTCTTTAAGTGTTTTTTGGCCATTCTATATTCCTTTGCTGAGAATTCTCTTTAGTTCTGAAACTCATTCTTTAATTGGGTTATTTGGTTTGGTGGTGTTTAATTTCTTGAGTTCTTTATATATTTTTGATATTAGCCTTTTGTCAGATGGAGGCTTGGTGAAGATCTTTTCCTAGTCTGTAGACTGTCGCTTTGTTCTGTTGATAGTGTTCATTGCCTTACAGAAGCTTTTCAGTTTCATGACATCCCATTTATTAATTGTTGACCTTAGAGCCTGAGGTATTGATATTCTGTTTGGAAATTTGTTTCCTATACCAATAAGTTCAAGGCTCTTTCCCACTTTTTCTTCTAACAGACTTAGTGTGTCTGGTTTAATGTTCAGGTCTTTACTCCACTTGGAGTTTAGTTTTGTGCAGGGTGATAAATATGCTTTTCTGTTGTTGTGATTAAACACTATGATCAAGCCAATTTATAAAAGATACAGTGCATTTGACCTTAGTTTGCAGAGAGATAAGAGTACACAGTGGAGAACTGAAGGCATAGATCTGGAGAAAGAAGCTCAGGGATCAAATATTGAAGCATATGCAGGCAACAGAGAGTGAACTTGGAATTGCATGAGTCTTTTAAACTTCAAAGTCCACCCCATATGATGTAAGTCCTCCAAAGGTGCCACACCTCTTGATGTAATCAAAGGGCACTACCAACTGGGGACCAAGAATTCATAAGCAGGAGATCACCTCAGGCAGGAAAGAGAGGAAGAAAAGATGGAAACAGAGTTGTGTACAATAAAAGTTACAGTGACTAAAAGTCTTGTGAAGGAATGTAATAGGAAACACCACTTTTAAAGTTGATTGGTGATATCTTCTAAGGTAGAACTTTTTGTACCTTATTACCCAATAATTCATTCCACACAAAAAAAACCTATGAATAAATATATTCACCAAAAATATCATCTATAGGATACAGTTTCAAGATGTTCACAGCAACACAAATTTTATAGTAAGAGATAATAATAATCTAAGTGTCTCTCATAAATGGCACATTAAAAACATCGTAAGGAGTATGTATCCACACACCAGGTTAAAATACAATAAGAGGGCTTGAAGGGAGCAGAGGAACACTCCAGAGTGAATGAAGCCCTGAGTGAATGTGTGCTTTGACTTGGGCATGGGTGTGTCAAGACCCCAGAGCCTCAGACCAGTGGAGGAGTGGGAAAGCCTTCCCTTAGGGTAAGGCTCAGAGGGAAACTACAAAGCCTTCCTCTGGTCCATGTGTATATGTTGACAGTGTGAGTACAAAATGTCCACCATAATCTCCTCCCCCTGGATATTTGCAATATGAACACTGCTACTCTACAAAGACTACTTCTGACAATATAAGATAAGCTAGACTCCTTATCCTGTATCCTATAAGGCCTGCCTCCTTGCTTATCCATAACAACACCAGCAGCTCTTTTGTGGACTCTATATAATAAAAATGCTTAGCTTCAGGGATGCTGATGTTTCTCCATCCAAGAGCCCCATGTTTCTGACCTGAAATGTTCTTTGTGTGCATCCATCTGTCTGTCTTTTCTTCATTCCCTCAGTATTCCAGTCAAGTCTCTTCTGGAAGTTGTGCTGGATCTAATAAAAAGTAAAGGAATTATAGCCACACAAGTCAAAGTAAATCAATTTTACAAACATCTAATGAAGGAAGGGCCTTTCAAAATCAAGGAGCAGATTAATGAGGGTTCTGTTTACATAATGATACAAATTGATTAAGGATACTCTATGCTCAGGAAGTCTAGGGGAAGTGCTGGGCAAGGTTAGTACTGTGGAGAAGGGGTAAACAGAAGCACTGATTAAGGACTGGTTCAGAATTCCTTGTCTTTTAATCTTTATGGGAGTAACAAATGGGCTCCTTTGACTTGTGGTTAATATAAATTTCTGATCTTATTGTTTCCCCTTGTAACTTATCCCTGAAATAAACATAAAAGAACATGTTTTTTTTTTAACCATGAAGAGTATTTACTCTAACTTTCGTGTTAATGGGATTTATGGCTAATAGTGTTAACCTGATAGCATTTAAAATTATATGGAAATAAATGTCTGGGCATGTCTGTGAGTTTCTAGATTAGGTTAACTGAGCAGGAAGTCTATTATTAAAAGTGGGAGTCACTGTGCTATTGGCCTCAGTCTCTGGACTGTGTCAGAGGAAGAGAATTAATTGGTCACCCAGTTCTTCCCTCTTCTTGATTGTGGACACAATATAACTAGAAGCCACAAGATCCTTTCCCAGGTATTGCCAACCATCATGGACTGTGCCCTAAAATTGTAGGATAAAGCCAATCCCGTCTCCTTTTTGTCAGATGTTTAACAACAACACTGAGATAACTGTATCTTAAAGTGAACAGTTCTACAAATATAATAATATTTTCATTAAATAAAGTTCTAAGAATATACTCTATAGATGCCACTAAGTAATATTTAACAAAATAAAAGACTACTTTTATTAAACCTGTTTTTAAATGCTGGAATTCTGGTTATTGAAAAAGGTAATAGTCTAAATCCTAAAACGTAATTTTGTTTAGAAGATTAGTATTTTGAAAGTGAGTTCTTTTCATTGCCTATAGTTGGAAAATAACTAAATGTAGTGGTGAAGGTAGATTCGGAAGTGCCACAGAGAAATAGAAACTCAAGACTTTAAGCCAACGATTGGTCTAACTTTAGGTCCAAGCCAGGAGAGGGAGCCCATACTGAAGCTGCCTGCGTGTCCAGGAACCAGAAGCTGGATGGCTCAGAGACTTAGGCCAAAATCAAACAAGACTGACAAAACAAAAGAAAACAAAACAAAACCCAACCCACCAACCAAAACAAAAAAGTCAATGAACTAATTCCTAACTATACTCTACTATACTCATACATAGGTGCCCATCATCCCAGTAATCATCAGAGAGGCTTCCTCTCACAGTTGATGGGAGCAGATGCAGAGACCCAGACTCAAACCTTACATAGAGTTTGGGGAATCCAAAGATGGATGGATAGAAGGAATTAGGAACCAAAGGGGTCAAGGGCATCAGGAGAGAATGGCTCACAGAATCAACTAAGCACGGCTCACGGGGGCTAACAGAGACGGAAGCTGCAATCATGAAGCCTATACCAGTCTGCGCAAGGCCCTCTGCGCATGTGTAACGGTTGTTAGCTTGTTCTCTGGGACTCCCAGCAGTGAGGGAGTTGAGGGGTGTGTCCTTGACTCTTCTGCCTGCTCTTCGTTATTCTTCCAACTGAATTGCCTCATCTAGCCTTGATATGAGGGTTTGGATCTAGTCTTGTGACATCTTGTTGTGCCATGTCTGGTTGGTATCCCTGGGAGACCTACTCTTTTTGGAAGGGAAATGGAGGAGCAGTGGATCCAGGAGGGTGGAGGAAACATGGATGACTGGGAGGAGTGGAATGAGGGGAAACTGCCGTCTGGATATATTGTATGAGAGAGTAGTTATAAAATGAAATAAATATCAAAAATATGCTCAAGTTTTTTCACCCTTTCAATTCTGCTGATCATGGCTTTTTAGGAGCCTGTCCAGGTTGATGTTAATATAGGATCTTAGTCATCAGATAAGTCACTGCGGCAGAAAAGGAAAAGAAACATGGCGAACAGTCCACTACAGGTTAATATTTTCTGGTAAATATGAGATTTGTCAGAATATCTCTCATCTCACCACCCACAGCCAGTCAAATAGCACACTAGTAGACTTCACTGAAGAACTTCAGTAAGACCCTACCTATTCCCAAAAGAACTCAGTTGCCAAAGAAGCACACTGACCCTGTACATCCATTTGGTCTCACGTCTTTAAGGCTAGTCTGGTGTTTTAGCAGACGTGTGATCAAATGGCTCATCAAATATAGATATATAGAGCAATTAGATTTGTTTCCCATACCACTGAAGTCCTAGTCTTTGCTTGGATAGTTGACATATGGTGTATGCTCCCTGAATGTTTGCCAATGAATAAATCAGCTAAGGGCATACTAAATTCTATTCAAGGGGTGAAAGGAACTCACTACAAAAGACACATGCAGACACACAAAGGAAGCTTTGAAAGAGGCTAGTAACATATTTACTACAGAGAGGAAAGAGAAAAGTCAAGAAACAGACCCAAGAGGTCTAAAAATTAAACCAAGAAAGTGGAAAAGCATGCAAGGGACACACCAGTGACTCTAATGGCCAAGTTTATACTACAAATTAGCAAAAAGAAAAAAGTATCAGGGATGAGGCAACATAGAGCAGTAGAGACTGAAGCAAACAACAGAGGATTTCACTTTCCACATTAGTCACACCTCTGCTTCAGGTATCCAAGCTATGCAAGAGGATGCATCCAGTTTTCCAGACCCTCCGATTCTTCAGGATTTTGTCTAAGTTTTGTCTTTATAAGTAAATAATGCCAATTTTTTAAAAAGCCAAATAGGCCAGCCAACACCTTTGTGCTCACCGGGTCTACACAATGTGCTTTCCTTGTGTACCACCTTCATTCTTGGTAATTGTGAAACACAGAATACAGTGGTCATCAGAAACCAGGACTCCACTCAAGCTGAAGGTTGAAATCTGATGATGGATGAATTCCTTTAAAGAGACTTAAATTCTTTCCTATGGAATTCACATAAAAGCTTTAAATTTTAAAGGGACATTAGAAGCATACATCCAAATGTGGATTTTAATGGTTGCAAGATTTACCCTGATTTCAAAAGTTCTCAAATAGTCATGAGAGGTAAAAAAACAAAGAAGATTTGCTTTCTCAGTTCACAGTGTTTTCAGGGTATATAAACAGAATGTGCACAAGTGCTTCTTGATATTAAAATTCTCTAACACTTTGTCTCTCATTGCCTTCACCTTTATTGAGGAAACAAACTGCAAAAGTTTCCATTTAGGAGAGTCTGATATGATAAGGTCGAAATGTTCCCATAGTCCAAACCTTTCAAAACCAAGTTTCTTTTTTAAAGCCTCTCATTAAGTATTTAATTTAATTATTTTTCAGTGCTTGAGGCTAATGGTGCCTAAGCACATAGTTCTCTTTAATTTCATTAGCAGGCATTTATGAGTCCCTGCTGTGGGTGAATATGGAAGAAATATAAACTTTAGGGTATTTTTCTTCCTTATTAAGATAAAATGCAAAACAATTCCTTGCAATTTTCAAGGTCAAAGCAGAACAAACTTTTAAAGCAACTTCTGGGAAGCATCCATCACCCTCTCCAACAGAAGGAACGATTAGTCCAAATTTCTACAGCTAAAATTCATCCAGGGGACATATTTTAATTTGAACACATAGCACATTTTCTGGAATATTAACTCTTGGATTTTACAGAGAGCACCAAAACAAACCTGTAGGCCTAGCTGTAGAGTGAAATTACAGGAGCTTCTGAATTCTGTGTTTAGGCTATCAGCTGAAGGTATTCAAGATGTCATGGTGTAAGCAGAAAGGAGGAAGAACCTCTGTCTTTCTCAGCAGGAATCAGATAACCTCTAGGAACTATATCGGTAGCTCATCGCCCTGGTCTCAGGTTTTGATTGGGGTGGGGCTGTTTCATGATTATGAGCGTTCAACATTCATTTCTCAACTGCAACTTCTATTGCCCTCAATGGACTGCAAGCTCTCTGACTTATCAGAAATGAACTCTACACATCTCTAGTGAGGATCCTATAGAAAATCTGCCTTTGGTGGACAAGTGACTTACCTCTGGGAAACAAGGAAGCAGAGGAATATGACCACACCTTCCATGGTAATGGCAGTGTCTTGAAGTGGTACCTAAATACTCAACTCTATGCTTTCTTCCCTTCCAGGTGTCCACTGTATAAGCTCTGGGACAATTAATGAGCATGATAGATGTCTTGAACAAATAATAAAGAGTTGAAAAAATTTACCTAGGCCACAACAATAGAATTCTTGCCTGTCCTACTATGTAACAAAGAGGGAAAACAGAAGAACATTCATAATGTTCGCCTAGTTTAATCCTCAGGCTCATTGAAGCGTTGGTATTACCTTGAATGTGATGGACCTGTGGATTCAGTATATACTAGTTTAAGTGACTTTGTAGTGTCACTTAACCTACATGTGTAGCAGGAAAAAAGGCTTATAATAGTACCTGCTCTTAATCCATTGTGTGAACTGAGCAATTGTCTATAAAGTGCATCACACAGCACTTGGTACCGAGTGGGAACTCACAAACCAGTGTTTCTATGGCTATTGCTGTAAGTGTTGTTACTACCTTTATCACAGTTTCCAGCATAGTAGTTGGTTTGTTGACAGTAAGTTAATTGAAACTTAGGGATGTCCTTGATTGTTTGCATCATACCATTTATTCCTCAAGAAATGTTGTATTAAATGCAAACATGCAGTGTATATATGAGAACATTTTCAGACTTTTTCATAAACACACACACACACACACACACACACACACACACATACACACACACCCCAGTCCCAAGGCTCTTTGTATTTTGACTCATATATGCACTTCTTATTTATACTGACAGATATTAGCATATGCTGATTGCTTCAGAGATTAGCTTGGACATAAGCTTTAAGAAGAGCATTTCTCTGTGTCTTACATGCATGCCACACATTGTGAGGAAGTATTGAGAGGCTCTAACTTCCAAGAGTATCCATTTTCCTGGGAGAGCTGTTAGGCTACAAAGTTTACTGAGTTCTGTGAAGACTTTGAAAGTGCACCTTGGGGGCAGATGGGGCTTCATGCAGGAAACCTTTGCAAAAGTTCAGGAGCTCAAATACCTGTGCCAGGATTCTATTTCTTTTGCCACCAGCTTGATCCAGTTTTGAACAGTCCTCTTCATGGCTAAATAATGGACATTGCCTTCTATACGGATTGACATCTGATTTCTTCCTTAGGATTTGACTGACAATCTTCCCTGATTTTGGCTTCTGATGATTCTTTAAGAAACTTAAGAGCTCACCCCAGCCTCATTTGTCTTCAGAAATATTTTCTCTTAACAAAATTAATAAGAAATATGGGATCCTTTGCAGTTAATGTTTTCTAGATCTGTATGTCTAAAAATCCTACACTGGAGAGCAAGAAGGCTTAGATTTTCATTCTTTACCCTTCTCTTCCTATATAAAATTTCCCAGAACATCATTGATCACTAATTAAGGGGTCCTATCACCCTACAATTACTGGTCTGCTAGATGTAACAGATTCCTCTAGAGTTCCTATCTAGGAGGCCATTTTTTATGAAATTTAGCAAGTGTTATATTCTGCATTTTCTTTTTATTCATTGTTGATACATACTTCAAGGGGTGAAGAGTTTATACTTTGACTAATGTTATACAAACCTTTTTACAAAGAATTGGTTTTGGTTTTCCTCACAAAGCATGACCCCCATGTGGAGTATTCTAAAAGTGTCTCTCTGACTCAGATAGATCTACAAGCACTGGCATTGTGTAGCCCACTTCCTCATAAAGAAAAAACATAAAAACTATCAGCTGTGCACGCATGTGCATCAGCGTTCAAATACTAGCTTGGGTCTTCGTACGTTGTATAAACTAAGGTGCATCGCATAAACCTTTAATGTCTCACTTTAGTTAACACAAGTATATTTTTCACATGGCACTGCTCCCTTGAGTATTAAATGATATCAAATGAACACACACATAATTAAATTACATTTTTTGGTAGTGTGAGTTTCTGTAAATACCAATGTAATTACTATGGGAAAAGTGAGATTGTCTAAGCGTCTGATGGTGTATGACCTTATGTTTAAGACTGATTAAGATGCCAAATGTAAAAAATATTAATATAGTTTTAAATTCTTCAGACTGCTAGGCAAAGAAGTTCAACTCAAAAGATGCCGACCAATTCCAAGAATGTTTGAGCCTATAGCTGTGACATATGTAGCCATGAAGTTGATAGAAAATCCATGCTGTCCTTTGAACCTGTGTATTGACCTTAGAAAGAAATCAGCTGTAGAGCTTTTCTTCCTCATCATGATTTGTCCTTTCTATTTATATAGTCTAGTGGCGGCTAAGCTTGAAATTGCAGTCCTGCAGGACTTCGGAATGATCTTGTTTGTCCCAATAATGCTGCTGCCAATCTCCAGCCCCAAGCTAGCTGTGTGGGGCTATATCACAGTTCCACATAAAGTCACCTGCAGCCTTCCACCATCCTACTGCACTGTATCACTCTCTCTCAGTCACGGCACTAAATATAGCCTCTAGCTTCAATTTCTTGTTTGACAAAGAAATAACAGAACAGAGAATGAGAACAGAAATCAAGACAATTCTCCATTCTATCCAACTCTACAAAAAAAAAAAAAATGTACTTCTAAGGGAATACCATCCTTCTGTTCCATCTATCCTCCCTGCTTACATCAAAATGTCTTAACAAGTGTTGTTGGATAGCTTATCTTCCACTATTTTTCTTGATGTTCTTCTATGCTCATTCCCTACAGATATCAGACTCCATTTTACTGTACTTCAGGGAAGCAGCAAGCGAAGCTTTCTGACACTAACTGATTAGAAAGAACTCTGGTGAGAACTTTAATTTCCTAGAGCCATAGCCATTGAGAGACTGGGTTTCAGTTCAGGTACTTTGTAACACGTTCTCTCTTATCTGTATGTATTCTGTCTGTCTGTCTGTCTGTCTGTCTCTGTCTCTCCGTCTTTCTCTCTCTGTCTCTCTCTCTAAATATATATCTCCCTTGATTTGTTATATATTCCAGGCTTACCTCAAACATACAACCTCATCCCCAGTGTTGGGATTACAAGCATGGATCACTATACCTAGCTCTTATAGTTAAGATAGTGTATATAAAAATCTCAATGGATTCTGATTTTAATGAGCAAAGTAACTTACCTCGAAATCTACTTTAGAACCTCTCTTCCCTTTCCTACCTACACACATCAGACTTCATGAAATACTAAATTCTATTCTACATAAATCACACATTGATTACCATCTTCACAATAAACTTTAAAACAGTACCCAATGACTTTCCTCCCTTCCCTATCACATTAACATATGCTCATTTTTCTACACTGTATACATTAAATGATTTCCCCAGGAGTTTTCACAAAATGATAAAATAAAAGTAAAAAATGTGAAATTCTATATCTATCTATTCATGATAACATGTATTTTAATGTAGAGTTATCATGGGTATTGTAGTGTGAAAATGTTATTGGTGATGGTGTTAATTAGGGTTATATTACCAATAATCTTATTTAAGATTTAATAAGAAGTACCTATATTTCTTATTTCATCATTAAGAGATGAAGTTTATAAAGAAGGAAATGAAACTTATTTTTTTTTAATTTTCTTTTAGCTTTCACATTGTGAATGGCACATAATAGGTAATAGACAGTCTGTAGTCATGATGGAATTGGGTTGAGTAATGCATACAGAAAACTCAAAGCAAAGCACACAGTTGGATGTTTGGTGTTCAAATTTTCAGAGTTGTTTTATTACAGATTTTTCTTTAGACATTATCTCAATCTTTCAAAAACAGATTCCATCTTTGGAAAGTACTAGGGTCAAGGTAATCGAGGGCTTCAAATGCAAAATATATAGGCTTTATATTTTGAACAGTTTCTTTACTTCCATTTTTTGTACAATTTTATGGCTAGAGTTTCTTATCTAAGCCAGAGCTAAGAGCATATTAAACTGAGATTATTCATAGGTACTTTGAATCCCACTTGACGTTCAGAATTCTGACAATTTCTACTCTATCTGGAACACCGTTTCTTTCTTTTAAAAGGTAGAATAAATATGGTAAAATTTTCTCTTATGAAAGAATAAAAAAGGATAGTGGGCATTTAAAAACAACGATTTTGTGGTCATTAAGATATCCATTGTGATACAGCACTTGGAAATTCCTTTAATTTTTGTCTGTAGAAAATTAAAGTGCAACACGGCAAAGAAGGTGAGCGAGCGAGTAAGCCTCTGCAGCTGAGCATCTTATTTCCAAATGTGGGGAAAACTTCAGCCATTTACAATGTCAAGGAAGCTACAATAGGAAACATGGCTCTGAAAACTGAATGGCAAATTATGCCATAGTACACAATTCAATTAATAATAATAATAATAATAATAATAATAATAATAATAATAATAATAATAACAACAACAACAACAACAACAGTAACAACAACAACAAATTAAAAACATTTTCATAGGATATGTTTGCCCAGCCCATAAAACAGACTAGGTAGTACATGTACATGACATGTGTGTATGCTGCCATTTATAATATGAGTTGTGTGGTTGGTGTTATGGCACATTCAGGATGCATGTGGGAGACAGAGGAGACCCTGTAAAATATACCTCATCTTCCACTTTTGAGACAGTGTCACTTGTTATTCATTGTTCTGTGTGACAGGCCAACTGGCTGGAAATAGTCTCAAGATTCTGCTGTCTCTTCCTCCCTTCTCTCTATAGAAGCAAGCTAAGGCATGCAATTTGATGTGGATTCTGGGATCAGGTATTAAGTCAGCAGTTTTGTATGTCAAGAATTTTATCCACTAAGCCATTGGCCCAGTACTAAATCTTTTTCTTAAGTTTGCTGCTCTAGTCATAATTAAAAAAAAAAAAAGGTGTCTGGTTTATGGCTTAGGGTTCCACATTCAGAGTTTTGTGAGAGCAAGCTGGCAGGGTAGGCTGATTCATATGAAGCCATTGGCATGACTCCTGTCTTTCTTCCAGTTCATTTTCGTCAGGGTTGCCTTCAGCATAAGGGGAGCAAATAGAAATGTCTTCAGAGTTCACATACCTTGTCTTGCCATCTTACTTACAGGGTACAGTAGGTATCTGAATGGCTTTATCAATCCAGATATAATATGCAAAATTAAGACCTTTAAATGAAGATTCTGATACAGTCATAACAATGGAAACCCATATAATTATGTATCATATTTGATCTAAGTTTTTAGTAGTGTGTCCTGTGGCTCACTAAGGTGAGTCAACCAAGCTCCAATCAATACTTACAAGTCCATAGTCACATAGACAGCCTTGGCTCCACTCACTAAATCACAAGACAACATAAGAAACGAATATTGGACAATAATTTGAAGCAAAGAAATGGTGTGATTGAGAGTAAGTAGGTCCCCTTCTGTCAGAAGTCTAGGGGAGGGGAATAGAGCAGAAGAGGGAGGGAGGGTAGGAATGGGAGGATACATGTGAGTGGATACCATTTGGGATGTAATCTGAATAAATTCTAATAAATTAAAATTTTAAAAAGAGTAAGTTACATTCATTATATAGTACGAAATTGTCCATGAATAAATTTAATTTAAAATAAAAATTAACATGGTTGAGCAAATTTTCTTGTTGTGTGCTGGAGCATCTTCTGGGTATATTCCAAGGAGTGGAATAGCTGGGTCTTGAGGAAGCCCTATTCCCATTTTTCTGAGATAGCACCAGATAGATTTCCAAAGTGGCTGTACTAGTTTGCATTCCCACCAGCAATGAAGGAATGTTCCTCTCTCCCCACATCCTTGCCAGCATGTGGTGTCGCTTGAATTTTTGATCTTAGCCATTCTGATGGGTGTAAGATGGAATCTCAGAGTTGTTTTGATTTGCATTTCCCTGATGACTAAGGAGGTTGAGCATTTCTATGGTCAGAATATTCTCCACAGTTGAGTGGAGAGTGTGATACGACTTTCTCACGCACTCTGGTGCCTCACATTTGACCATGTCCCCTGGAGGGGGAGACCTGGTGGCACTCAGAGGAAGGACAGCAAGTAGCCAAGAAGAGACTTGATACCCTATGAGAATATATAGGGGGACGTAATCCCCCTCAGGAACAGTCATAGGGGAGGGGAATAATGGGAAAAGGGGGGGGGGGAAGAATGGGAGGATACAAGGGATGGGATAAACATTGAGATGTAACAAGAATAAATTAATAAAAATAAAAAATAAAAAAATAAATAAATAAAAGAGAAAATTATTGAGCTCCATGAATAGTTTTCTGAGAAAAGACAACAAAGAAATGTTAAAATTAAGAAAGGACCCAAGTAAAACACAATACATGAATGTGATTTCCCTGGGAAAGAATGTCATATTTTTTCTTTTAATAAATTTTTTAGAGCTCAAAAAAAAAAAAAAAAAAAAAAACAAACAAAATAAATAAATAAAAATTAAAATATTTAAAAGAAACATGGTATTATTATGGCCCTTAGTGGATAAAGGTGCTTGCTGCTATGCCTTATAATCGGATTTTAAATATCTAAAATTTATAATTGGAAGGAAAGAATTGACTCCTATAAGTTGCCCTCACTTAGTGCATGACACCATGGACAACCCCTCACATACACACAGAGACAGACACATATGCACACACTCACATCCTCATGTGCACACACACACATGTACTCACACACAAACACATACACACAAATACACACACATACATAACAAGTAAATAAACATAAAAATTTATCTATTGGATCGTCTTAAAATGATGATTTGTCCATCAAAAGTCACCATTAAAGTTGTAGAAAGTCAATTTTACAGACTGTAAGTGTAGTAAGAGGAGATATTTTCAGTACATGTATGCAACAAATAATTTCTGTATAATGGATAAATAAAACCTCAAAAAAAACCCAAGAAGCTAATTAAAAAAAAACAAAAAAAAAAAAAAAAAAAAAACAGAGTCACTAAACACAAAGCCTGAATATTTGCCTCTCAAAAGACCTGCAAATAGATAATAAATACATAACAACCAGCTCAAGTTCATATTGGGAGAAAAAGCAAATTTAAACCAATATAAAATATCAATTGAAACCAATCATGATTGGTTTCAGTATGTTATGGAAACAGTAGGTTCCAGAAAGTATGCTGGAGGCAAAGAACAACCAGATGACTGGGGATACAGTTCAGTGGTAGAGTGCTTGCCTCATGGGGAAAACAAAACAAAACAAAACAAAACAAACAGAATATCAGAGTTTTGTGACAGAATGAACAATTTGACAACCCACTTTAAAAAATATGTTATGTACTCTGCTAATCATCCTTCAGTGTATATAACCTTTGTAATAATTCATGTGTACTGATCATCTCTTAATCTGTGAGCGTCAGGAACCTCAGCAATTCCAAAAGTTGAAAGCTTTCACTCTAATAATGAATAAAAATCAGAATCCTGCTATAAGTACAGTGAGAATTTACCTTTTTCTCCCTCATCCTATTGTCTCCATTTTTACTGTGCCTGACATCCTAGAGTTGGTCAGTAAATATTTGTTGAATAAATTAATAATTGAATAAATGAATGAAAATACCCTCTCAGGAAAGAAGTGATGAATCAACATTTATTGAATATCAAATACCACCCTCTTGCCAGAGACTTCATGTATTCAGACCATTTAATAGTCATGGCACACTGTAAACAGGGGAGATTATTATCCTTATCTCAAAGCTTAAATAAAATATGAGACCCAAAGAATATAAAGGCATTCCAAGGTCATGGGCTTTTTTGGCAGAAGACTGAACCAAGGTCTGATCTGTCACAACTTGGCAGCCTCCTGTGCCCATCACACTTCAGAGAGCAGTAGGACAGGGATGATCCTGGGATGTGATCCACGCAGGCCCATCTGGCCCTGCTCTCCTCAGTTAAATGCCTCCTCATGCTCCTCCTACCACCAAGTCTAGCTGTCTCCTTATCATTCACCCGTTATATTAGCAACGCATTACATTATCGTGTTAACAGCACGGTGAGTAGATGAGGAAAGAGGCAGTACTGTGGAAGCACAGGTGGAAATTAGGCACCTCCTTCCCAACCTGCACTTTGAGTCTCCTGAGGAGGCACAAATGGGAAAGAAACCAGCCATCTCTTGAGAAAAAAAAAAAAAAAAAAGTAAGGCTTGAAGTTGACAGGAGTAAATTGAGTTGAAAATTGCTTGGGACTTATTGGATCACTTTGCTCTCTTCCTTTCCTTTTCCCTCTCTATTTTCTTTGTCTTCCCTCTATTTTCCACTCTCTTGACCCCTCTTTTCTCAGACAAACAATCTGTCCTCTAACTAGAATGCTGATCAGATCACTGACCACGTGAGTCTTAACAGCCACTTCTGCCTCGCCTGTCATATAGTGGGCTACAGAAAACTGAAAGGAATTTTCAACTTACTTTTGGTTTTGTTTTGTTTTGATTTGTTTTGCTTTGTTTTTTTCAAGGCAGGATGTCACTATGAAGTCATGGCTGATCTAAACAGTCTTTGTAGACCAAATTGGGCTCAAGCAAACTCACAGAAATGCCTGTGCCTCCTAAGTACGTGTATTAAAGGACTGTGCCACTGTGACCAGCAGGAATCCTCAACTTATAACTATGTTGATATGTTAAAAAAAAAAAAAAAAAAGAGCCATTACTTGAAAGTTTGAAGTCAACAGACTCTCAGTATCATTTCTTTAACTTCTATGTTCACCATAGAAACAAAACCAATTAAATTCTCCCTCTCTCTCTCTCTCTCTCTCTCTCTCTCTCTCCTTTCTTTCTTCTCTTTTCTTTCTTCCTACTTTTCTTTCTTTCTTTCATCTATGTATCCATATATCCATCTATTTATAGCAATTGTGGTGTATGTGTGTGTGTGTGTGTGTGTGTGTGTGTGTGTGTGTGTGAGTGAGAGAGAGAGAGAAGAGAGAGAGGCATAGGTCGAGATAGAGACAGAGTAAGGGAGATAGCTTTAGCAGACTTTAGGTAGAATCAACAACTTCTAAACCCTGAGAAATGATGTACAGTCACCATTTCTTCATTCAGCACAGACAGAAAAGTATTATAAAAATATATTGAGGGCTGGAGAGATGGCTCAGCCGTTAAAGGCTAGGCTCACAACCAAAAATATAAGAAAAATATATTGATAAAGAAGCATGCAATGTAACTGAATATAAAGATACATGTAGTTGCATCTAAATCACAAAGATAATTCTAATATATGTCATATACATAATTCTAATATGTGTGTGTGTGTGATAATGTCATGATGAAAATTTCCCTTTCATACAAAGAATGTATCACACCAGTGTTTAAATGATAGTATGAGGGGTTAGTAAATTAGAGTCATGTAGAAGAACATGGCTGTTCCGGCAAGAGATCACATCCAAAGACCTTCGACGTCTGTGTGATCTGGCTGGAATACAAACATGCCTTTAATTCAGGAGACAGAGGCAAACAGATCTGAGTTCAAGGACAGTCTGGTATTGAGCATGTATCAGGTGAAGAAAAGTTTAGGTCCAGGTGTGGTGATCCATACCTTTAATCCCAAACATAAGTAAAGTTAGTTTGTAGAAGGAAGCACCCACGTTTGAAAGTGATGTCTAATTGGATGGCAGAAAAGTTGACAAATCAGAGAAGATTTGACAGAAGAGGATATGCTCAACTGTCACAGGAAGAGAGAGGATAGGGAAGCCATTTAACGGAGCAATGCAAAGAGAGGAGGCAATTTTACCAGGCCAGTAATAGAGAGATTGGTTGCAGAGAGAGAGAGAGAGAACTCAGGTGAAGATGGAATGGGCCAGAAAATGAGAAGACAACAGAAGATTAGAGCAGATTGCTGAGTTAGTTTGAGGCCAAGCAGAGCAATTCCAGGCTGAGAGGGAAGCCAGATTAAATAAGTCACCTGGGTGAAGAGTTTGAGCCAGAACAGCTGAGTTGAACCAGCCAGATCAAAGCTGAGAGAACAAATAAGGACGTGCTTATTAAGCAGTAAATCTCAGAAGCTGAAAACATTCCAAACCTAGGTTAGACTGTACAGAGGCTAGAGACTTCCAGGACTAGGTTAACAGAAGGAGGCAGTAAACCTCTGAGAGAACTCTGAGTCTGAAGACTTTTACAGAGTCATGCCTTTCTGTTTTAACCAATGATATTGGACTGAATTAATGTTGAGAGATGCTTTTCACAAATTTCTCTCACTTGATTTTCTTAAGGATTTGTGTCCTTAGGAAAAAACAGGTACCAGTTCAGGTGGCATGGAGTCAAGCTATAATTTATGTGAGAGTAAATCATAATTATCTTTATCATAATTATCATCACCATTTCTTTTCCAGGACAATTAAACACATTTTACTTTTGTTTCCTCTTTAGACCTAAGGTTTAGTGCAACAAAAGAAGTGAGCCTATGCTTTTGGGAATACATTAAATATAATAAGGATGATTTATATTCAAGTTATTATCTAATCGTCATAGCTAAATGTCTTCTGCTCCATAAAACAATGTCTTTCTTTTGTGAATAGTATTTTCAGGTTTTATTTCTCTTCTTAAAAATCAGTTCTACAAGGAAAATTCTCAGGTTACTGTGGCCAATAATTTTTAAGCATAGTGTAAGTTCTATTGTTTATGTCTGTGAAACATACATTAAATAATTGAGCATCAGAAAAATGGCTTATCACTATATGAGCTAATATATTTTCTTTTTCTATAGGCTGTGCATTAATCAAAAGATTGACTGGTTCCTTTGGCCTTGATATCTAGGAAGCTCAGAGCTAGATTTACTGCTAAAGTCACTGTATTAAAATTTTAAGGATATGTTTTCCTCCCATTTCAACGCTATTTTTCTTTATGCCTGCTATTTTCTCATATGCCACTTCAAATCAGCCTTGGGAATGGATGGAATATAAATTAATATATTAGCAACCCACAGCATAAATAAATGGGAAATGAGAAAGAATAATGTGGAAATTGTGAGATCCAAAAGGATAATTCATCCTGTGTAAATTACAATCAGCAAACATAACCAGTGCCCCAGAAGGGATGTGTTGTCCTCAAACAATGATTTGAAAATAGAAACAGAGGGGTTTCTTTTGACAGTTATTGAGAGGTGAAGGGAAGGATATGCTTTAATAATCTATATTTTAAAAAACACTGGGAATTATTATGATGGCAGATTTTACTTATATCACCAACCTGCATTAAAAAAATGACTGGTGATGCCATATTTTGACCAAGTGAGGAAACATCTACACAGTGAGATAAAATGAAAATTGGTCCTACTATTTTTGTGAGGCAATTTAGCAATATCTGTCAACATTTCACTGTACTTGCTTGTGATATGGATGCATTTTAAAATCTAGGCAATACACTAATAAATTCAAGTGTAAAAGATGGTCACACAATATTGTTTATGTGAGAACTTGTAATAGCCAGAACTGTATGACAAATATATAATACATACATACATAATTCATGCATACATACATACATACGTTGTATGTATATAGATTTATGTCTTCAGTATATATTTAGGAATATATATGCATATATTTGTATGCATATATATATTTTGTAAGTAAACATTCTTCTACATAGGTGAATGGAGACTAAGACCATGATGCAGAAAGTGGCAGTAAGTAGAATTAAATATGCACATATATAAACATATACATGTAATATTCTTCAAAGTCATGCTTTTGGTGATACATAAGTGGCATTTATAGAGTGGTCTTTATGTATAATCAGTTTTCTTTCTGAATCTGTTAGATTCATTCATAAATATCTATAATTTGCATAATTGCTATAACAAATATCAGTTTTAGAAACAAGCTTACAAAAAGCAATGTACTCTAAAATGCCAAGAATAGCAACCTCATGTTATTTCTTAACATTCCTAGGGCAGGGGGTTAATTGATAATGAGCACCAGCAGCATAATTATGTAACCTTACGAAAGACAACATGAAGTACAGAAGAGAGGACATTTACTGTGGCTTAGACACTGAGCTCAACAACGTTAGAAAATATTTTCTTTTTAAAAACATTTTATGAATTTATTCATATTACATCTCAATTGTTATCCCATCCCTTGTATCCTCCCATTCCTCTCTCTCTCCTGATCTCCCCATACTCCCCTCCCCTATGTCTGTGATTAAGGGGGGACCTCCTCCCCCTGTATATGCTCATAGGGTATCAAGTCTCTTCGTGGTGGCCTGCTATCCTTCTTCTCAGTGCCACCCGGCCTCCCCATCAAGGAGACGTGGTCAAAAATGGGCACCAGAGTTTGTGTGAAAGTCATACCCAACTCTGCACTCAAAGGTGGAGAATTTCCTGACCATTGGCTATATCTGGGTAGGGGTTTCAAGTTTCCTGCACGTATTGTCCTTGGCTGGTGCCATAGTTTGAGCAGGACCCCTGGGCCCAGATCCACCCATCATAATGTTCTTCTTGTATGTTTCTAGGAACCTCTGGATCCTTCTGTTTCCCCATTCTCCCATGCTTCTCTCACCTAAAGTTCCAATAGGATGTCCTCCCCTCTGACCCACTTCCCTGGTAATTGAAGAATTTCAAGGGACATGCTCCTTGGGCTAGTGTCTAGATATAAGTGAGTATATACTATTTAACTCTTTCTACTTCTGGGTGAACTCACTCATTATGATCATTTCTAGTTCAATCCATTTGTCCACAAATTTCTGGAATTCCTTGTTTTTAATAGCTGAGTAGTATTCCATAGTGTAAACGTAGCACAGTTTCTTTATCCAGGTTGAGAAGCTTCTGTAAGGCAGGAGACACTGTCAACAGAACAAAGCAACAGCCTACAGACTGGGAAAAGATCTTCACCAACCCTACATCTGACAAAGCTCTAATAGCCAAAATATATAAAGAACTCAAGAAATTAAACACCACCAAACCGAATAACCCAATTGAGAAATGGGACTCAGAACTAAACAGAGAATTCTCAACAGAGGAATATCAAATGGCCAAGAAATACTTAAAGAAATGCTCAGAGCCATTAGTCATTAGAGAAATGCAAACAAAATGACACTGAGATTCCATCTTACACCCATCAGAATGGCTAAAATTAAAATTTCAAGTGACACCACATGCTGGCGAGAATGTGGAGAAAGAGGAATGCTCCTTCACTGCTGGTGGGAATGCAAACTAGTACAACTACTTTGGAAATCTATCTGGTGCTTTCTCAGAAAACTGGGAATAAGGATTCCTCAAGACCCAGCTATTCCACTCCTTGGAGTATACCCAGAAAATGCTCCACCACACAACAAGGACATATATGCTCAACCACGTTCATAGTGGCTTTATTCATAATAGCCAGAATATGGAAACATTTTCTTTCTTTGAAAGAACTGACAAAGTTTTGGTTGTTCATTGAGAATGCAGCCTGCACACACATGATCTCCTTTGAAGAAAGAAATGTTTGTCATGATTTTAGTAAAATCAATCCTACAGACAAGATATTTCTTGTGAAAGAAAGGATGGAACAACTTAGGGATGTTTTTGCTTCTATTGTCAACTCTGTGTCTTTTCTATTCTCTTTCTGTGTCTTCCTATGTTCTCTGTTTCCTACTCCTCCATCTCCTCATGTTTGTTTCCTTTCTACTTCCTGCCTTACATATGACCCCAAATTATCATATGTTAAAACATCCCAGTACTGCAGGACTACATATATTCATGATTTACACACTGTGGGGAGACAGAGAGACAGAAAGAGTGCTAGATGAGTCTTTTTTTAAATTTAATTTTATTAACTTATTCATATTACATCTCAATGGTTATCCCCTCCCTTGTATCCTCCCATTCTTCCCTCCCTCCCATTTTTCCCTTACTCCCCTCCTCTATGACTGTTCCTGAGGGGGATTACCTACCCCTGTATATGCTCATAGGGTATCAAGTCTCTTCTTGGTAACCTGCTGTCCTTCCTCTGAGTGCTACCAGGTCTCCCCCTCCAGGGGACATAGTCAAATGTGAGGCACCAGAGTACATGAGAAAGTCATATCCCACTCTCCACTCAAGTGTGGAGACTGTCCTGTCCATTGGCTAGATCTGGGTAGGGGTTTAAAGTTTACCGCCTGTATTGTCCTTGGCTGGTGCCTTAGTTTGGGCAGGACCCCTGGGCCCAAATCTGCCTATCATAATTTTCTTCTTCTAGGTTTCTAGGACCCTCTGGATCCTTCAACTTTGCCATTCTCCCATGCTTCTCTCATCTAGAGTCCCAATAGGATGCCCTCCTTTGTGTGAGTGTGGACAATATTAGATCTGGGGGACAAGAAAGAGATAACATTTTTTAAATGGTGGCAGCAGTCACTTCCAACAGGTCAAGTCTCTTCTTGAGAGGATGTATATTTAAATACTGGAAAAAATGTACATTGACACACAGTGATTTTTTTTTAACAAGTAGCAAGTATACATTCTAATATTTGAGAATGAGGTGGTTCTGCAATGTTTTACACTAATCTCAAGCTAATGATGGGTTGGATTCCACATTTACTCAGTGGATGCTGTCTGCATGAAATTAATTGACATTATCTGCAACTGTGGAAGCTGAAATTCAAATTCATGCCCTCTAACCTGTTTATCATAGAAGCTAAGCTTTCCCAGAACTAAATTTAAGATACTAATAAACACTAGATTGATTTTAAGGTCTATAGTTAAGGCTTCTTTTTACTCAAGCAATTAATCTGAGATTCCTACCCTAGGAATTACAGTATAAATGGATTAACATAGAATAAAGATATGTTTTTTGATAATATACTATGAACGTTTTTCTGCATTGCACATTCTTTTCTTTCAAAAAATGTCTGGAGTATTTATTAGAACCTCAAAGTTGTCTGTTTCTTATTTTTTTTTAAAACAACTTAAAGAGTTTTAAATGATTTATTTAACAGCATATGGCCAATGCTTTACTATAAGAAAATAGTATTATTATGATCATTCACATGCAGTTCCAGGAACATGAGCTGACATTGTTGGATGAATCACATTTAGATACTTGGGTTCTTTGTTTTTATGAGGTAGAATTATTCAATTTCTTTTTATGAACCCTTGAAGTCTTATTTCACTCTTACTCATAAAGAGGAACTCATGCCCCCATAAAAGCAAGCTAATGAGATCTATTTAGCTTGTACTTTAGTCCATTGGTGTGGTTGTTTCATTAACAGGGTCATTTGCTCAATTCAATAGAATCCTCTTTGTAGCACACACAGAGCACCTTGGTACTTCCATCCGCTCTACATCCATCTAATACTTAATGCTTCTGGCATGTACAAATAAACTGTTTTTAAAACTTCTTAGAGATGAGATTAATCCATGTCATGCATTTTGTTATAAGAAAGGTGATTTAAAATCGTTAGTCCTAACATCAAGTCCTCATTGTACTTTGAAGTCAAGGGCAACAATTTGTCAACTGGGTGATATTTTGCTTTCACTGTTACTTAACTGATTAATCTAATGTCAACACAGCAAAGATCAGTGGGAAGGACTGTGTTCTGTAGAAAGTTGTACATGGAGATAAATCCAACACGCTACTTTATTTTTTTCATCTGCTGTTATACTTGCAGTAATAGCTTTTGAATTAGATGTACTTTGCATTGAAAAGTATTGGAAAGTTTACTCATATAGACTTGGATCTTCTTACAGCAAGCCTGTCTTCTGTTCTAGAAGGGCCTTCTGTCTCTTCTTTACAAACAAATGGCAAAAGACAGGGGTTGGATATGTTGGTTTTGGTGAAAATGAACCCCGTCTCCTTATGGATCAAGATGTGAGTTATAAGCTATCCTTGCTGCTGTTAACACTTTCTTTTATTCTTTGCCGTGGTCATGGTGTCTTATCACAGCTATAGAAATCCTAATGAATGCATTTGGGTTTCTTGATTGCTTGTTTACTGGACAATCAATTTGCACAATTAAAATATTTCTTTTTATTGTGTTTTTTTACGGTTTTAAAAATTATTTATGCATAAATACAATTTGCTATTTACAACCAGAAAAACCACAAAGCAATCATGAACTATATAAATATTATATTCATAGTGTTTTGGTTATTTGTACTTGGCAACCTTGAAGATCTTTCCTATTTTGGTGAGGCTAAAATTCTGAATATAAATAAAAATCTATCATATCTCATCTCTATCAACTTTAAACATCTATCTAGACCTAAACAACTAAGCGTAATTGTAAAACTGAACTATCTACTCTTCAACCACAAAAGACACTTTAGAAGAACTAAAACTTACTTCCGTTAGTAAACCAGAGGTGCAGGTTAGCAGCTTCCAAAATGGAAAAAAAAAAAAAAATGACAGAGACAGTTTGCTGACTGATCAGTCACCCAAAGCTCTCTATATTGGTGGAGCATCATATTCAGCCTTCTGGCCCAGTGTAGCTGACAGACATATTTGTAAGGCAGAAACTATCTAGGACTTGCTTACCCTGTCTAGGCAGAGTTTGGTCATCGACTCTGCCTGCGTTCAGAAATCTCTTTAAATGCGAGATTCTTGGGTAGGTTTTTGGTAGCACTTTTGAACTACAAATGATTATTTTCAGTGGGAGTTGGTTGTAAGTTACTATTGGCCTTATTCAGAGAGAAAACAAGGTTGGACTCAGGGATATCTCTCTTTTCCTTTAGCTTTCTTTCACAGATATGGAGATAGAGATTGAAAAGAAAAGAAGGAGGAAAATAGAAATATACAAGGATGATAGGACAAAAAGTAGATTTATTGAGTCTACTAAGTATTAAGTCTACTTGAGGCCTTAATTGTTATCCACAAATAAGATTATTTCTACTTTAATATGAGGCATTATACACATACAATACAATTATAATGCAATGTTTACTTCCAATTCTTTGAAAGAATTGGTATAAATAAACTACATGCAGCACAAAGAACCACGGGATAATCAGGAATTATATACATTTTACATTCATAGTCATTTGGCTATTTGTATTTGTCAAACTTGAATTAAACATCTTTCCTATCTTGCTCGGTCTACAATTCTAAGTGAAACTCAATATCTATCATTTCTCATCTCTATTAACTTAAAACATCTACGTTGATCTAAAAACATTTTTTATTAATCAAACATTTTTCATATATTTACATATACGTTTATATTATTACATGTATATACAATAAACTACCTATGGCAAGAAGAACCATTACACAATCAGGAGCTATATAAATGCTATATTCTTAGTGTTTTGGCTATTTTATTTGACAGTCTTGAAGAAAACATCTTTCCTATCTCGGTGCATCTAAAATTCTGAATGTAAATCAATCCCCATTACATCTTGTCATTATCAAATTAAAACATCTATCTAGACCTAAAAACATCTTAGCCCCTAAACAACTAAGCCTCATTGTAAAACTAAACCACCCGGTCTACAACTCCATCAAAGACTTGAGAAGGAATAAACCAGAGTATGCCGGGAGTGCAGGTTACTAGCTTTGCAAAAGAGAAGGTTACCGAGACAGTTTTCTACTTGAAGAGTCACCCAAACTCTCTACTTTGTTGGAAAATATTCTTCAGCCTTTTAGTCCAATATATTTGACAGACATATTTGTGAGGCAGGAACTATTTAGGAATTGTTTATCCTGTCTTGTCAGAGTTTGGCCATCAACTCTGCCTGTATCCAAGCTTGCCCTTTTTTAGGCAGAACTCTGTCTGTGGTAGAAATGACAACATTTGGCCAGTGGCTCATTTGCCACATTTGAAACCATCTCCATAAGGAGGATCTTTGATGCTCATCATCCTCTTTAAGGTAGGCTGGGTGTTGCCAGGAGTTTACCTGTCTCATTGTCTTAATTGACTGGTATAAACCTTTGTATACAGATACAAAATAAGCTTAGTTCTAGTACAGTGGTATAGAATTAAATGTAACTTTATTCTTCACATATTTTATAATATATATATATATATATATATATATATATATATATATATATATATATATATACACACACACTTTAATATGAGGCATTGTACCCATAAAACTCAATTATAATACAAGGTTTACTTCCAATACTTTGAAAGTGCTTATGGCAGGCAGTTTAGGATAAACAAGTTCCACAAGCTAATTGTTAGCTGATCAAATCATGGTCATGTCAATCACTGGTCTACTTTTATCACAAGAATATACATTGTGGTGCAGCAGATAGTTAGGATTCTATAGAAAGATAAGGTAGGATAGTTAGATAAGGTCTTCAAAAACCTCAGAGACATGCAGAATATGGCACCGGTTTGAATTTTGATAAGACCAGTTATGGCAGGAAGAGTTGATTGGTTAGGTATTCTAAAAATCGACCATAGAGGCCTGCTTTAGCTCAACTCTCAGTAGTCAAACTTTGAAAAATCAAAAAGTAATTTCTTGCTTAAAAGGTAGTTTTTTGAAGGAAGTTTATCATAGTTTGTTTCTTTCCTTACATCCTCCCCTCCCTGTTTTATAGACTGAGAGATTGGTTTGGAAAATAACTACTTCTCCCATGGCTCTGTAAACAGAAATTGTTTTGATGAATTTTATTGATATTTTGAGACCGAGATATTTTTCAAAGTGTTAGTTCTACTTTTATTTTAGATTTCAAGACATCTTTCTGTCCATTACATGAAATGGAGCATTTGGAGCAGTGAGCACAGACTTTGAATGCCTATATTTAACCCCAGGAGCAATTGAGGAAACCTGGCATCATCATTCTGCCAGTTATTAGCTTTCAGATCCTGTTCTAATAACTTAGATATACATTGGCATCAATTCATTTGTGTGTAAAGAAAAAATATAAAATCAGTTTGAATGTGGCAATTAATTTTCCTGGAATCACTTATAGACAAAGAAAAGCTCTCTTCATTCAAATGATATTTATTCAATATGACTTTGGTATTTAGAAAATCTCTATTCCATATCATCTCACTATGATAAAGAGTCACACTTAGAGACTTTCTACAATAAACACACTCAGTGGAAACGTTTCAATTGGCCAGATATATTATTGGTTTCTACCTTGGCTAAGCCGCTGGATTCTGTGCTAAGGATTAATTTTCAGTAGTGTCTACGATTGTCATTTATTTATTGCCTATCTTTGTGTTGAGTTCTTATCTATCATCTAGATAGGTAACTATTATCTATCTATATGTATCAAAAGGGTCCAACATTAAGGCAGTAAAAGAAAGGAAAAGGGTGAGCTGAATCAATAGTTATGCTTAGTCTCACCTTGTAACATTTAGAAAATCCTCTAGAGAAAGTTTACTTCATACCCAGTAGAAACCATGGTGAGAGAATTCATTTCTTCTCCTGAATTAAATGTTTCATTTCATCCCATTAGTACAATAGTTGTTTTTCTGTGCATTGAAGAGCTAATAATGTGGCTTTAAATCTCTGGAAATGTTCAATACATACGCATATCTTTAAATGCCTGCAGAGGCTTTACTTCATTATTCAGACACAACAAATAGCAAGTAGCTCACTATTGCTTTCAAATATTGTTTTAATGTTTTCCTGCCTTCCTTGTCATTAAAATTTACTTCTTTGAGACACTGGTATATACTGAAGACCAGCAGAGACATCCACCCTTGCGAAGTGATCAACCTCTTAGTTCTAGGAATTCCTGTTCTCAGTCATCGATCTTTGGATTAGCTAATCTGCAGATTGTAAGTCATTTTAAGTAAGTCATAATATATCCCATATATATTCTACTTTAAAAAATTATTATTGCCAGGTATGGTGACACACATCTTTATTCCCAGTGCTTGGGAAGCAGAGGCAGGCGGATTGGTTTGAATTTGACGTCAGATTGGTCTACAAAGTGTGTCCAGGACAGCCAAAGATACACATAGAACCCCTGTCATGAAAAGACAAAATAAAACAAACAAACAGACAAAAATAAATATTGCTTTAATTCTCTGGAGAAGATCAGGCCCTGAAAGTTCCCTCAAAACTTTACTTGTATCCTGTTTCCTTCTCTCTACTTCCAAAGTATGTAGAGCAAACTACTGGTGCAAATAGTCAATTACTTTAGCAATGGTGGACACTGCTTGTCTTTCATTAAACATGCACCATTTTTGTCCTGATCTATAGCCCTCTGACCAAGGTCATGTGCAATGGCATCTCTCTGGCACTGAGTAGGTCTTGTGGCCTTTCCTACTCATTTTGATACTTTCTTTGTGGGTCCATATTTTGTCTTCCTAGGTAGATGGACAGCTGTCTTGTGCACTTGCTTTTTTTTTTTTTTTTACATAATTCCTCCCATATAGTAGGCACTCCACAAACAACTCTTTATTATCCAACTTTATCAATCCGTGCAAATAATAGCTAATAACAATAAGTAAATCATTATCTCAAGAAACCCATTTGTTTTTCTGATATTTTTTATTTATGGTGACATGCGTGGTTTAAATTTGAATGCAGTCTTGAGGGGAAAGAGTAAGCTAACATTGTCACATCTGCAGCCCTTTCACAGTTTTACATCTCTGAAACTACAGTGGTGCAAGCTTTGCATCCCTGATGAGAAAGCTGATGCAAGACTTTACTCCTCAACTCTCTCTGTCTCTCTGTCTCTCTGTCTCTGTATCTCTGTGTCTCTGTCTGTCCCTCTGTCTGTCTCTCTGTCTCTCTCTCTGTCTCTTTGTCTCTCTCTCTCTCTCACTCTCTGTGTGTGTGTGTGTGTGTGTCTGCTGAAAAGCTCATGGAGCCTTGTAAAGGGCTTGTGGCCTGTCTGGCGGGAGAGGGTTTCTGAAAATATGCATTTCCGTCAGGCTCTCGAGGAATACTGTGTTGATGTATCACAAACCACAGCTGAAGGGTAATATCATAGAATCTGATCTTAATATTCACTAAAAAGGGGTGGTGACTGGTCTCACCTCCTTCCATCTTCCTTTAGGAAATCCCCAGGACACAGAAATGGATCTGTATTTGTTCTCAGACATTCACTTAATTGTACATCACATTTAAAATATCAAGGTGCCACTACTTTGTTGAACTCTACTTTGACATTCAGTGATTTGTAATTCTGCTGTTTCCTGAGCAAGTTTATAAAATAATGACCTTTAGAGTGGGAGCCCTGTCACATTGACATAGGTATCATATTTTAGAAGAATTGTGAATGACCATTGTGTGTGTGTGTGTATATGTGTCTGTGTGTGTTAGTGTATGTGTGTGTGTGTAGCTGTGTTTCTACACTTCTTCTAATAGAGTCAGCATCCTAATTTACTGTTTTAATGTTCCTGAGAAAGCTTTAATACAAGACATCCCTGTGTTTTTTATGTTCATTTGTCTTCTAGGTGAATCAGAGATTCCTGTTCTGCCATGACTTTGCTCTGGGCTGCTCATAGAGTCATTTGAATGACTTTATTATAACTAAATTGACTTGTGGCCAGAAAAGGCTGAACCCTAGCATGGAGCTTTCTTTAGGATCCTTTTTTTCAGAATTTAATGCCACTTTAATGAAGTTATATTGCTACTAATGCTCATCTACTCTGGATGTGCTAAGAAATGTGTAACAAAACAATAACTTGAGAAAAGTAAATTCATGATTAAGTTGCACTAAAAACTAATGCCACTTGACTAGTTCATAATTTCTAAATACATGTCCTTTAGAATGATTGATGTCTTCAGCTTTGTAAGTCTTTCAAGGAGAAAGGCTCTGAACCCAAATCACTGCTCTAAGCTGACAGTGAGGCTCGTATTTTCTGAGCTAAAGATATATTTTTATGGCCACACAGTGGACTCTGTTTATCACTCATCATAAACCATAGAAAACCATTTTTGTTTTAAATTAGGTGCTCGGGATCCTGTCCTGTAATCTGTTTCTTTATTTCCCCCCACTCTCACTTTTTGTTAGTTCATTTTGAACAACTCTTGATCGTTTACCATTTCCAGAAAGTGGCTCATATTTTATATCTCAGCTTCTTTAAAGGTATTTCATCCTACCACAGGTCACCTTAATTTACACCTTAAATTACAGTTCCAAAGTCAGCTTCTCTGCTGCTGATATTGAGTAATCCTGCAAAATAGCCGACTTTGAAAATGAGGAACAGCCTTATCCGAAAATGCCAGGCGGAAGACACCAGTGAATTCTGCATATCTCCCTCATGCTTTTACTTACTGAATTGCATCTCTCCTCTTCCTTTGAGCCACTTAGTCAATTATACTTCATGTTACTGCCTGGTCTTGTTCTAGAAGATGTCTCTTCAGACAGATCCTAAGGAAGTCACTATTTCTCAGACTCAGCCACTTTCCCAAAACCATTTGAGAATGAAATGACAGAGAAAGCTGAGCCTCATGGTTTTAAGCCATCTTGATTATACTTATTACAATACAGGACATCGACAAATTATATCTATCTCTGTATGTCTTTGTGCCAGAGTTTATTCCCAATCTCTTAGTGCTGACCAATGGAGTCCATTATTTTTAGTTGCTTTATTTTACACACTTCGATGAGGGAGTCACCAAAAGCAGAATATCAGCAGTTAGGAGGAGAAATGCAGTGGGAACGGAAGACTCCCTGAAATTCACTCGACGTTTAATCTACACTTGTTTTCTTTTAAGATGTGAAGGCAATATACAAGTGTAGACAAAGGACAAATAAACAAAGGATGTTACGTGATTCCTGAAAAATGTCTTTTCTCTCATAATTTCTAGAGCAATTAAGTAAATACCATGGACTAGCCTTTTCACTCAAGTGAATAAGCAGAACAAGCCTGTTCCTACTGGGAGATAAATATGTGCATTTCACTTTAGTGTGACATTGGAAAGAAACTTGACTATGGCCTCCTTTGCTTTCACATTTGATGATGTTACCCCTTCTTTCTACTGAACCATGTTTAATCCACACTGAAATGGAAATAACTAAATTTTAAAGTCTTATGAAGAAAAAAAGCATGAATGATCACAATAATATATGAACTTCATGCTAACATGATAACATTTTTGACATATTGATTTAATAAAGTATATTATCAGAATTAGTGTAGTGTGTATTTTACATTTGGGAGAACATTCAAATCACACATGTTGCTCTGCCTGAAGTGGACACCATGATTCTTTTGGACAGCACTCTTCTAGGCTTTAAACCTTTCAAAACATGGCACTAGCTCATACTCCTTTCTGAAAAAGAATAAAGTTTTTTGAGAAGCTTTTAATAATTAAATAAGTGGATAGAATTATTTGTTTATAGCTTATTACATTATAAAGCCCACTCCCCAAATAAGGTTACATTCTTCATGCTCCACTCCTTACAGGATATGCCTATGTCCTTATGCAGAGCTACCTAAAGTACAAGCTCTACAGGAGATATATGAAGGAGGTGATGCAATTAACTCTGCCATCTCTAGAGTATGAGAGATGGTGATTGGACAGTCTGAGTGCCCAGGTTCATTGTGTTGTATCCTGAATAACTCCATCCATTTAATCCAGGATATTGTGAGCAAATACTCTGTTCCTTGTTTATTATAGGAAAGTGACTTGGAAATTCTGCTATGCACATGTATGGCATGTATGGTGAACTTCATACAGTTTTATATTTTAAGGAAACAACTTGAGAAATCAATTTAGACATGAGCTCTATACTAGTATATTCCATTTTTTCTTTTCCGTTCTTTGTTTTTCCTTTTAAGCCAGTAGAATGGATGTTTAATGTGACTTAAGCATGTTGTAACTTGAGAATTATTTGAAATTGTCATAAAGCTTCCTTTCAACCTCTGTGAATGAGGTAAATCCAGTCAGTTTCATTTCTATGATCCTCATAATTCTATGGTTTAATTAAACATATACAGGACAACAGATTCAGTATCCTGGCACTGTGAAAGCAATAGTGTTTAGAAAGTTTGCCATTATTCTTAATGGAAACCCAGTAGAGTGGGAATTTATGAAATTATTAGCAGAGGAGAAAACAGAATTTATTAATTTAATGCTGTTAACTATTAAGAGTTTAAGGCTTTGGATATTAGCTTGCTTGCATCTACACTCTTTACCATGTTTTAATAATGCATTTCTTACTTATATACAAACTAAGAGCATATTAACAACAGTTGTAATTTATAGAAGGATGATCTTGATTGTGTTTCTCATGAAGCCTACCTGCTATGTTATTTCTTTGCCGTAGGAAATAATTTCAAACTTAAAACCAGTTGTTGAATCCATACCCTATCCTTCAATTCTGCAAAGAAAATACTGCATCCTTTGTTAACTTACTAGTCTATACCCCTTGTAGGCATCAAACTCAGGGCCTTGATAATATTATAGGAATGCCCAGTCACTGAGCTTCACCACTGCACTATACTGTGTATTTTAAAGACATATATTGAAACAAAGACTACAAAAATCTATGACGTAGTGCTGGCTCATCACATATAATAAAAGGGCTTCCGCAGAATTCTTTTGCTTCATTGTTGCTGAAGGAACAGCATGCTGTACTAAAAAGAAAGCATGCTCACTGAATTTGGAGGCAGAAGGAAAACACTGTATAGACACTGTTTCCTATGAGTCCCTCTGAACATTGGGATATAACGCCTCAGTAAGCAGGCAAATGACCCTGCTCTTACTAAAGTCCTCCCACTTTCTTTTGAAAGCTGCAAGTGTCCTGATATTGATGTTTTTTTTAGAGAAGGCAAGGAATTCCCCAAGGACGGTGCTTTAAAGGTCATGCCACCACAGCGACAGAGACTGGGAACGATGGGCACGGTTTAAGGCGTTTTATTTTTTTTGCCATGCAGACTACACTGGTTCTTGGAACCTACAGTCCAAGGGTTCAGTGTTACAAAAACGACAAATTCCTGCCACGTGAGTGTCCATCATCTTGGCCAAGTTCTTCACTGCCCCTAATCAGAAAAGCTCCACATGGAACAAGATTGGCAAGCTCCACCTGATCCCACACAAGGGGACAGCTAACTACTGTATTTTGGTACTGCCAATGCCTTATCCTTGTGCCCAGAGGCACTTGCATCATCCCAATTCTTATAGACAAAAGGCCTCTGCTGAGGGCCAGGATTGATGCTACAGTTTGGTCAGTACATTGACTCTATCCTAGGCAACTTCACTACAGCATCTCTCTGAGCAGTAGTAGCCTCTACAAGCAGACAACATTCCACACATCTTCTTATCAGAAATTTATGGATCATCTTGTAGAAATCTGTACTGGTCATATACAAAACATACTACCACCTTTTGTATCTCTGTGTCAGAAATACATCCAGAACTATTTAAGTAAGTAAAGATTTCTCTCTGCGCTCATGGTATCAGAAGGTTCAGTTTCTCACAGTTAGGCTGGAAGCACCAGAACAGAGCAGGCATGTTCTGGAGCCCAGCAAGCTGGGAAGATGGATGCTAGCACTCTTGTGATCCCCCTTTAGCCATTTTATTTTATGTTTTATTTCATGTTTTCAAAAATACATATATAAAAATCATATCATATGATGCATTAACTCACAGAATTATTATTTAGCTATTATAATAACATTTAAAATTTCTTTTCTTAAGAAATTTCTTTTTTTTTTTAAATAATGTGTTCAGATTGTCTCAATTGTTATCCCACTTGTATCTTCAGTCTCTTCCTTCTTCTCTTTTTCACCCTAGTCCCCTCCCTTAGACCTGTGACAGAGGGGACCTTCTCCCCCATCATATGATCACAGTCTATCAGGTCTCATCCTGGTAGCCTGCTTACCCTTCCTATGAGTGACACCAGGCCTCCCCGCCAAGGGGAAGTGGTCAAATATGCGGCACTATAGTTCATGTCAGAGTCTGTTCCTTAGGAAGTTTCAAGTACGTAAATTATTATTATCCATTACAGTCTTCATTGTCTATAATGCATGTATTTAATGTAATCCTTACATCCAAGCAGTTCTTTGGACTTCAGCCTCCCCAATCCTACCATCAGTCTTGGGTGCTCATCACTCAGTAATACTGTTCTGAGCCCATAGTCTAGATTCCACACATAAATGAAATAGCCCAAATCTAAGAGCTCTCCAACCTGTGAATGGATAAAGAAAAAGCAGAGTTTTACATACTTTAATACTCCTAATGCAGCCTTAGAAAGCAATGCCATTTGCAACACCACAGATGATGCTGGAGGATATTCTCTAAGTGAAATGGGCAAGTCGTCTGCCGAGTTAATGCCAAGGTAAGCATCAGCACACTGTGAAAGAAGAGAATCTAAGTTTCTGGGTTAGCTCCATGTATGATTCTAGAGGCTCATCTCACCGTGGGGAGGCTCTGAAGGTTATGCAACTGTCCCCCAGTTGACATTCTAGCAGAATCCTGGAAGACAACTGTTATATCACTGAAAGAGCAATTTTTTTTTAGAAGCAACGACACACAAGAAAGATGGGCGTTTTTTTTTTTTTTTTTTTTTTTTTTTTTATGCACAGGCAATGCGGTCCTTTTCAAGCTAGCTATCGCTCTCATTGTGCCCCTGGCTTACCCCAAGAGCTTTGCACTGTTTATCAACCTTAATCAACATGAGTGACAGAAAACCTGATAATAGGCAAGGGCTAGTTCTGCTGGTGGGGGTGACCTCTTTTGAAATGTCAGGCCTGAAGAAGCTGTATTTACATTTCTTTGGGCTCTAGGCTTTGAAAAGATTTTCATCTTGCACACCAAAGGGATGAAAGTAAAAGTTATTTTAGTATCTGTCTAAAATTGCATGTTAGCCTGGCAGTCTCTCAGCATCTTCTCTAAACTGGGACCTCCTAGGGTAGTAGAATGGATAAACACCTGTAAAGCAGAGGTTATCAAAATTGGATGCTCTCAGACATGGAGATATTGAAATGCATTAAAAAAAAGTATGGTCACAATGTGTATTTTAATTAGCTCAAAGATGCTGTCTTCACTGTGTCATAATATAAAGCACAGATAGAATTTTGAGAGTGAGAGTAGAGGAATTGCAAATGATCATCCTGAGTGAGGTAATCCAGACCCAGAAAGACATGCATGGTACATACTCATTTATAAGTGGGTATTTGCCCAACATAGATGTCCTCTGAGAGACTCTACTCAGCAAGAGATCAGGACAGATGCTGGGACTCGATCCTGGACTCTGGTTAGAGCTCTGAGAGTGATATAAAGAATGGGGGAATAGAAAGACCCAGATGGCTCAGGTGCCCCACAAGGAGACCATCAAGGCTGGCAGATTTGGACCCAGGGACCCTCCACAAACTGTTGCACTGACCAAAGACAATGGATGCAGTGAACCTAGACCCCCTGTTCAGATATAGCAAATGGACAGCTCATCCTCCACAGTTGTGGGGAAAGCAGGGACTGCCTTTGACATGAACTCTAGTGCCATGATTTGATCACTTCCCCTTGGTGGGGAGGCCCAGAAGCACACAGAGGAAATGGAAGTAGGATATTTGGATGAGATCTGATAGGCTGTGGTCATATGGAGGGGGAGGGTCCCCTTCTGTCAGAGATCTAGGGCAGAGGAATAGGGCAGAAGAGAGAGTGACGGTGGGAACAGAAAGATACAAGTGAGGAGAGAACATTGGTGATATAATCTGAATAAATTATAATAAATTAAGTTTTTAAAAAATTAGTGAGAAAAATAGGTTGGATCCTTGCTCTGCTACATAGCTGGGTTACCTTGGGAAGCCTGCTAACCTCTCTGGGGATATTTCATGATTGGTAAAAAGACAAAAGAAGTACAGTGTTTTGGTGAGAACTGAGTTGATGTAATTTAATACAAAAACACCCAAGACAGCATTTGACCTATTAAGTGTTTCAAAGATCTCAGCTTTTCCCCATTCCTCCATCCCATAGTCTTACCCTAATTGGGATCTTCTCCACAAACAGAGAAAATAAAACATTATCCTAGAAGAAACTAGTTCACCTCAACACGTTTGGCTCAAAGTATGATTAAGTACTATGCTGTAGCTGGCCACTGTGATTTAGCACCTAGTATCCCAAAGAGTGGTGCCAAGACAAGCAGCCATGGCCCTTATTAGAAAGGCAGAATCTTAAGCTTCATTTTAGGCCTATTTCCTCAGCACTGTCATTGGAGCAAATCTTCATGAGGCCCAGTGCATATTCAGCACTCGTTAATGGAAAGAATACTAACTCAGGGGTAACTTTCACGTCACACAAATGAGTAGATTGTAAACTCTAGATTCTCAGAAATTAGAGATGATACATTAAAATGGGATTGACTTCAACTGCTGTTTTTGGAAAGGTCAACAGATTTCCTGGAAGATCAATAGTAAACCTGGGCCTTGGGTTTGTGTTGCAAATGATATGCACATAAAGATTTTCAGATGTAAATGCATTCAGATAAAATTGTGTATACTGAATCAAATATAGATACAGACAGACAAACATATGTATGTGTTGCACACACACACACACACACACACACACACACACACACACACACACACTGCTAGCTATCAGGAAGTCTTATGCCTTGGACACTTTCTGTAACATTTATTACTCATCTGATATGGGTTTTTTATCTTCCTTCTGCCCAAGAGAAAAGTATTTGCAAATCTGTGAAGCTGCCCTTTATTGCACACTGCAAAGGTAGAGAGGGAGACAAAAATGCATGGATTCCTCTTGGTGCTTAAACCCTGGCTGAATCTGTAATCAAGTCATGTAATTGGAACCTATTTGCAAACACTACTGTTATTTGAGAAAGTGTTATTGTAGAGGACACTTTTGAAAGAGGGTCCCTGGAGGACAGACTTTTATCATTTTAGAAGTTTTTTTTCATCTTTTCTTATTCAATTCACTTTTGTTTCTCATTCTTTCAGGAGGTTAAGTTATTTATTTCCCTCTGTGGTCAAAATAGCTAAAATAGATTTACTCCTAATTTGAAGATGTTTTATCATTAAAAATTATATCAATCTGCCGACTATCCTCAGGGAAGACCTAATTTCCACTTTCTGCTATAGTCAGCATGGATGAGATACAGAATTTCCATAAACCTGAAATCTATTTAAAGCTATTTCTATAAACCTGGACTTATCTGTTACATTTTCATAGTCTTTCTAACCAACTAACTTTCCCCTTTTTAAGAGGCAATAAAATTGACCTGATTTTGGCTAAAAGAGAGAAACACAGTTTAAATTCTTCAAAGCCATGAAATTAGAGAACCAGACTTTATTGAGTAAACACAGTAAAATTGCAAAGTGGAAGTATAGAGAAGTGTTATGTTGTTGATGTTGGGAAAAAGCAGGCATTCCTCAGGGGGGATTTTCATAGATGCTTTTGCAGGAAGCCACCCATGACTCCTCACAAAGTTTTGTTTCTCTTGAAGAAACATAATCTTATTTATAAGGATTGTATTTTGTTATTAGAGAGCTGAAATTTGCCTAAGAAAAGGTGAACATACTCATGAACCCTACTGAAGCATTTTTATTTGCAGCATATTTATCTTATATATCTATAATTTAGATGAATTTTTCACCTCTCCTAGTTACCAGTTTCCCTTAATTAAGCAAATCAATGGAAAATGCATTGTCATGGTAACATTATCTCCAATGTGTTAGCTATGAATATCTTGATTTAAATGGATGTCCTCATGTATTTGCGCTCTTACAAGGGAAGAGTCTTGGAATCATTTCTATTGGCTCATTTCACCAAAAATGATAAGTAATATAGAAGATGTTCTGATGGAGAGAAATATGGATTGACTTTGAAAGAGGGGGTCAAAGAGATTTCTCTTGTAAGGTAATCAATTCTAACACAGAGCTCAAACATGGTTTTAAAAAATTTAGACTCCAAGATCTAATGCACTGGTAGTCATAGGGGGCCATTCCTCTTCAACACGGCCGAGCACAAATGGACCCGGACCTGACCAGCGCATAGCCTATGCGAACTCCTCAGGAACAGCTGTGATAAGCAGTAGATGTGCTCTCCAAAGCATAAGCTTTATGCTGACTGCCCAAACACTTTTAAGTACTAGCAATTGGTTCTAGCCATTCTGATGGGTGTAAGATGGAATCTCAGAGTTGCTTTGATTTGCATTTCCCCGATGACTAAAGACGTTGAGCATTTCTTTACATGTTTCTCAGCCATTTGATATTCCTGTGTTGTGAATTCTCTGTTTAGTTCTGAGCTCCATTTCTCAATTGGGTTATTCAGTTTGGTGGTGTTTAATTCCTTGAGTTCTTTATATATTTTGGATATTAGACCTTTGTCAGATGTAGGGTTGGTGAAGATCTTTTCCCAGTCTGTAGGCTGTCGCTTTGTTCTGTTGACAGTGTCTCCTGCCTCACAGAAGCTTCTCAGCCTCATGGGGCCGCGTTTATTAATTTTTCACCCTAAGGCCTGGGCTGTTGGTATTCTGTTCACGAAGTTGTCTCTTGTGCCAATGTGTTCCAGGCTCTTCCCCACTTTTTCTTCTAACTGATTTAGTGTCTGTGACTTTTATGTTGAAGTCTTTAATCCACTTGAATTTGAGTTTTGTGCATGGTGACAAATATGGGTCTAATTGCATTTTTTACATGTAGACATCCAGTTAGGCCAGCACCACTCTTAAGTTGTCTCAGAAGACCTGGAAATTCAGGAGCTGGGCCTCAAGAGTTCTCAAGTTCTCCAGAGAGAAGTCAAGGAGGACAGAGGTTTACTGTGTATCTTTAAGGAGTTCACCAACCAGGGAAGATGTCAAGAAGTAAAAACAACAAAGCAAAACAAAAACCAGTGAACAAAGGCACATCTTGAATGATAACTATGTTTGTGGAGTTACAAGAGGAAAAGATAGTTAAATTTTTTATATTGCAGACAGGAAATAAGAAAAAGGTTAAAAAAAAAATAAGAACAGAATGAAATAAAGTAGTTTGGCAGTCCTGCTAAATTAAGATCCCAAAGAGTATATGATTTGTACTCTCATTTTTACAAAAGTAAATATAATAGTTATTCCACAACAACATGAAAAGCTACCATGGTAATAGCCAGAAATCATGTGATAAAATTAAGATTGATATGGTTTCTATTTTATGAGGATTTTTCATTTTGTCCCAAATAGCAGATAATATTTGCTCAAAATCCATGTAAGATACAAATATCTCATGCAGATCAATCCTTAACACTGCTCACTTTCTATGTTACCAATATCTACCTTTCTGACCATTTAGAGCCCTTTTCTATACCTGTGTTAGTTTTACATAGTTATATTGGTTACAAAGGCATAATTTTAATATATTTTCTTCCTAAATACTTTACATCTTCCATTTCATCATGCCATATGTCACTGAAGTTATATGAAACTAATAAACCTGCTTAAAAGGTTCATCTTGTACTTTACCTTGAGTGCAATAGGCAGACGCTGGCATATGGTCCATAAAATTCGACATAACATAGGCATATGGGAAAGATAAACCTGATGGGAAAGCTAGGTGCTAAGAGGAGCTTCAGAGTTCTGAGGGCACAGATATTCATTCATTTGTTCATTAATTCATCCTCTAAATAGGTATTGTGTTCCATTTAAATGCTCACATAGATGTGCATAAAGTCCTATAATTAGAAAATTCGAAAAGTTAGAAAAACAATGCAGATTTTCCATGGACAATTTAGTGAAATGGTGGTCAAGGAAGAAAGAGAAAGGAATAATCATAATTTACATAAACTGTAAAGGGGAAAAGGAAGTGAGGAGGAGGGGGGAATATAAGGGAAAGGACAGTGATCCTTAGAGGCTGATGTTAAAGACCTCAGCTTTACAGCAAGGACACATATGGCAGGGCTACAAGAAGCAGAGTGGGGCCTGTGTTCATGGGATGCTACAGCTGGTCAGACACTAGATGGAGAGGAGTGTTCAAGGCAGTGTGGCCGAAAGAGAAAAATGTTCAGAACGGTGAGGACCAGGGAATACTGAAGCTTTGGAGCCATAATGGAGACTGTAGATTGTAGCAGCTGTGGGAGCACAGACCTATGAACCCACCTACTCTGGAGGCTGAGTAGGAGGATCTCAAGTTCAAAACCAACCTGTGCAACATAACAAAGATATGTTACAATTTTTCAATCCATTTGGACCATGGATGAAGTAACTTGGTAGAATGCTGACCAAGCACTGGCACACATGAATACTGTTGTTTGATATTTGTTGTTGTTTGTTTGTTTGTTTTTCAGTAATACAAAAATAAGTCATGGTGGCACATGGAATTAGAAGGCACATAAGCAGCATAGTAATGTAATTTATGATGTCTACCATTCTCCTACTTTTTCATGAGCAAAAAAGGAATCAAACACCTTCAACAAAGTGCCTGGATACAAAATCAACTTTAAAAAAAATGAGTAGCCTTCCTGTATACAAATGGCAAATGGCCTGAGAAAGAAATTAGAGAAATAACACCCTTCACAATAGCCACAAATAACGTAAGGTCTCTTGGTATATCTCTAACCAAGCAAGTGAAAGATATGAAAAAAACCTTCAAGTCTCTGAGGAAAAAATTGAAGACTATATCAGAAGATGGGAAGATCTGCCGTGCTCATGGATAGGAGAATCAACATAGAACAGAAGGCCTCTTACCAAAAACAATCTACAGATTCAATGCAATCATTATCAAAATACCTACACAATTTTTTAACGACCTAGAAATATCAAGTCTCAACTTCATATAGAAAAACAAAAAACCCAGAATAGCTAAAACAATCCTGTACAATAAAAGATCTTCTGGAGGAATCTCCAACCTGGATCTCAAGCTGTACTATAGAGCAAGAGTAATTAAAACTGACTGGTACTGGCATAGAAACAGGCTGCTTGATCAATGGAATCCAATCTAAGACCCAGATATAAACCCACATACCTATGGACACTTGATTTTTGACAAAGAAACAAAATCCATTCAATTAGATAGTATCTTCAACAAATGGTGCTGATCTAACTGGATGTCTACATGTAGAAAAATGCAAATAGATTAATATTTATCACCCTGCACAAAACTAAACTCCAAGTGGATTAAAAATCACAACAAAAAACCAGACACACTAAATCTGTTAGAAGAAAAAGGAGGAAAGGGCCTTGAGTCCACTGACACAGGAGAGAGCTTCCCGAACAAAACACCAATAGCTCAAGCTGTAAGATCAACAACTAAATAATGGGACCTCATGAAACTGAAAAGCTTCTGTAAGGCAGAAGACACTGTCAACAGAACACAATGGCAGCCTACAGACTGGGAAAAGATCTTCACCAACCCTATATCGGGAAAGGGGATAACGTGCAAAATATATAAAAGACTCAAGAAATTAAATACCACCAAACCAAATGACATAATTCAAAAATCGGGTACAAAGCTAAACAGAGAATTCTCAACAGAGTAAGATCAAATGGCTGAGGAACACTTAAAAGAAATGCTCAATGGTCCTTAGTTATCAGGGAAATGCAAATCAAAATGGCCCTGAGATTCCATCTTACAGCAAAAATAAGTGTCTTGAAGGAACCCCCTGAGAAATTGATGTCAATTCCTTAGACCCTGCTGTTGAAAAAAAAAGACTGACTTCTGCAAGTTATTCTCTGAGATTCAAGATGTGATACATGTGTGTTTTATTACACACACACACACACACACACACACACACACACACACACAAATACACACACACAGGAGTTTAAAGACTTACTCAAATTTTACAGAAATACAAAGTTAGTATAGAGAAAAGTTCCAGATGCACTTTGGAAGAAGGATAAATAGTACATTTAGGATACAAGCCTCAGACCAAGTGAAAGCGGGCACTATGAAATAAGCAATTTCAAATGATTTTTCAGTTGTACTGAAGCTATATTTTAAGCATAGATATTTCCTTGTTTCTATTCAAATACATAGATGAAGCATTGTAGTGGCTGTCATTATATATGCCTGAGATTATTAACTTGACTATATATTTCAAATTTTATTGTGTTTTCCCATGCATTTCTCTTTGGGGATGGTTCTGAATGTTATTGTGAGGATTAATATCAGATATAAAATCTATATTAATTATGTCAGCTGTATTTGGTGTCAATGATTTTCTTCCTTTGTATTTTTAATTTGAACCTTATTCTCCATACATGAATGTTTAAATTTCTGAAGCGTTGAGCTCATCAATTCCTTTTTGATTCTCCTCACTATTTCAAGCTCAGTACAGCTTATTCTATTTCAGTGTATGTATATTCTTAACCTATTCACTGGTTTTTTTTTTCAGCATATGGTAAAAATGTGTTGATTCTACTCCTAAACTGTTAAGTAGGCTTCTCAAAATTATTTGTTAAATCATGATTCCCTATTTTCCTGTTATGTGAAACCCTCCCTGACAGTGTGCTAATTTCTGTCTGCATGGTCTGGTATATTCCTTGAACATTCATTTTGTTACATTGACACCGAGTTTGGAGAGCAAATTTTTGCCTGGGTATGTCAATGTGTCCATGTGCATACATGTGTGAACCTGTATGCAGGTTGTTTGTATGTCGATGTGTGCGTGGCTCTGTGTGTTTTTGTGTGTCCATGTATATGCATATGTACATGAACCTGAGGGTGTGCATGTGTGTGTATTTATGTGTGTGGATATGTATCCACATGACTGTGTGTGTGCGTTTGTATGTGTGTTTGTGTGCACATGTAAAGCCTTCCACTTTACTGCTCTCACCATAGAATTCTTCTGGAGATTTCACTATAAAGATATGTTGTATCCATATGTACTTATTCTTACTGGAGAATACATTTCATCACATTTTGATTATTAGTTTGCTGCATAAGTATCAAATTATAGCATATATATTTTTATCAATAGTATATGAAAAGATAAATATTTTAAATTCTATAGGTTTCCAGATGGTTTTCTCACAACCTCCCAGGAATCAATATAAAAATTATGCCTAATAAGAGATCAATATTATTTTATGCAATGCAGTCATCCTCATCACCAATATTTCAAGGTTGATCTGAGACAGCAACCTTCATGTCACGGGAGTTAGTATGTAAAAATTTAGGTGGCTTTCCCTTTCTTTGAGACATCTTTTTAGTATTTATATTTACAACAGGCATTTTTGTTCTGTTGTGAATTTTCTATTTTTGTGTCATATCATATTACACTAAACACAATTTGGAAAAATTTACAAGTAAATGCATATTTTATCTGAATGGTGGTAAGTATACCTTTACTTTTTACTTAAAATATTTGCTGATTGTTTTCCATAGAAACACAAGCAACAAAACACTGAAGTGGGTAGAATGAAAACGTAGGAAAGATAGAGAACATAAGCTCAGTGATGAGGGCTAAGTTGTTCCTGCTAAAGAGCACATTCTAAACCTGAAAATTGGATCCATTATTAACCAATCACATCTATTCTCACAGTTAGCATTAAGCACTGTATCATAAGAAAAAAATGAGCTTTCCCCCTGTGTGTCTAGATTCTATTTTCTAAAACATAAGTGACCAAGTCTCTTGTTCTGGTTTTGTCTTACCTTTTTTGACCTGACATAGTTCGTATTCCAAAGTAGGCATTCGTCAAAAATGTTGCTATACAATAAATATGTACAGGATTGTCATTTCTCATGTGTTCCCACAGTCCTCTCATGTGACTGTAGTGTTGAGCTAGTCCAGGAAACAAACAAACAAACAAACAAGGAGAAAATCCACTCAGCATTGTATTTGAAATTTCTCAAGCATCTGATTAAGACATAGTTCTCAGTATAAAATCCCCAGTTTCAAAAATAATTGACTACGTTTGCACTTCCTGGATACCACTGGAAAGCCATCAGGGCTGTGTGCTAGGTACAAGGTATCAAGCACCAGTCAGTAAGCATAGGGGTGTTTTGCATGCTTTAGAAATGCTGTTGTTTCAAAGAAAGTTGTAAACATGGCGTGGTTTGGAGCTTGACTTCCTGGAGCTATGTACGGAGCTCAAATTTTAAAAATCATGCCCTTTGATCCCTCATTTTACTTACAGTCTCATGTCCTACACAGTCATATTGTTTAATGAATTTGCATGAAATCTAGAAACTACAATTTTAAAAAACGATATTGGTCTTTCTGAAATTGACCTAATTCATTCATTGTGACTACCTCCAGTCACGCCCATTTTCTGCCAATAACATAACTGTATTCGTCTTTATTCCTTAAAAAAGTTCAATTCTGTGTCAGATACAGTTTCTTTATCCATCCATCTGTTGTTACATACCTGGATTGGTTCAATAACTCCTTTACTGTGGATTGTGTGACAGTAAACATTGATGTGCAATATCTTTGTGATGTGTTGACTTTGAGTCCTTTGGGTAAATACTCAGGAGTGGAATTGCTGGGTCATCTGGTAAGTCTATTTTTAGGTGAATTTGGGATTTTTTTTATCACTATGCTGCTGCTCACATTTTAACAAAAGGGCATCATATAGCGCTGACACCATGAAATATTTTCTATACCTGCAATGTGTTCAACTGTCTTTCATCTTTTTTTTTTAAGTTTCCATCCTCTCTGATGTACTTTTCTAAGCTTCTGTCTCTCAAAATGGAAAGCCTTATTCCAAGTCTCTAACTTGTGTCCACTGTCTATCCTTACCCTTTCTTTGTTCCCTCTTACTAGATAATCAGATCCATTCTTCTAACTTTAAAAGTGCCTGGATCGCTTTCATTTCATGCTTCTGGAATCTTTGTAGTTTTAAATTTCATATTAAATGTTTATTAGATTTCTCTTGTACTTATCAGGATTATATCTGAGACATTGTTAGATTCTTGATATTTTAAAGATTTGTATCATATGGTTATGAACTAAAGTCTGATTTATGCTCTAGATTTAGAAAGAGTGGTCGTTGCATTTCTTCTGAATGGTTGGACACGGTACTCAACTTGAAATGGGAAGAGCTATGGTTTCTTTAAAGAATATGTCTTCATAACCATCCATACTGTGGCAAGTTTTAACATTCAGTATTCTCTTGTTGCATATGTGTGTATTTGTGTGGCTTTATATAGCATATTTAATTTAGTCATCCACTGTGGAACCAAAGTCTGACTCCATTATTTGGTTGCTATGGATCGTCTTGGATAGAACAATGGGACACAGATGCCCTTTGACATCTGTCTTTATGGCCGTCTGGATTTTACTCAAAAGTGAGACTTCTAAGTATAAAATGATTTTGATTTTGTTTCTTGAGGAGCTTCTTTGTTTCTATAATAGATTCGTGGATTTCACCTCCATTCGATGAGGGTATATGATGCATGAATTGCCTTTGCTCTAAGTGGTAATTAGAAGTTACAGGGCACTGCAAAGAGATGAGATTATGGAAAACACTGGGAGTCTATAACTTTATCAGGGAAATGGGGGACAAGTCATGGACATTCTGACTGTAACTGGGTTTAATGTGGCTGATTGTTTCTGAAGATATAAAGAATAATAGCCTCAATTTCCAGTCCTTAGGGCACCATGGGATCAGTTTTAGAAGTCAGAAAGGGAAGAGACTGCCTGCCCAAGAAAAATTAAGCCTATATTAAGGTCCCTCGGAAACTTTTCATTTCTAGAGGCAATTAATCATTAATAAAATATTTTTTTTGTTTTTTCCAGGGCAAATATATTGTCTTCTTTGCATTACAATTGTGAAAAGATATAACAACTATTTTCTGGAGTCAGTACCCCAAGTATCAAGCATGCTGGGCCAGTAAATTCCACTACATAGAAAATACATACTTTCCTTTAAGATTGTCCATTATTAATAAACAATTAACCTCAGAACTCATCCTTAAGAGGTCCTTGAGGATAAAAAGTTTACCCAGAACCTAACTTCTCCTGGTGTTACCTACACAATTAGATTCCCTTTTGTTGGTTCCTTAATTTTGGCTCCCCAATTATTAGTCCTTAGCATGATGAGAAAGTATGATTGTTGTAGGGCAATTTGATGGAGTAGTTTTCTTGAGGTTCTATTGAGAACTTGGTGTCACATGAAAAGATACCAAACACGAGTTGTTGTTTGGGTCTTATTTTTTATATTTTTCCTTCATTTACATATACATTTATAATATTAAACATATATATGATAAACTACCTACAG
Source organism: Acomys russatus (assembly GCF_903995435.1). Taxonomy (NCBI): domain Eukaryota; kingdom Metazoa; phylum Chordata; class Mammalia; order Rodentia; family Muridae; genus Acomys; species Acomys russatus. The sequence goes on from NC_067162.1 coordinate 27,444,433, forward strand.
CAAGAAGAACAATGAAACCATCAGGAATTATATAAATGTTACATTCATAGTGTTTTGGCTATTTGAAATTAGCAACCTTAAAGAAAATATCTTTTCTATCTTGGTGCATCTAAGATTCTGAATGTTAATCTATATCTACCATAGATCATCTTTACCAACTTAAGTCATCTTCTAGACCTAAAACATCTTTACTCCTAAACAACTAAGCTTTTGTATGTGGTAGAATAATTGCATATACTGATACATTTTTTCCTCTCTATATTAGTCTGGGTTCTCTGGAGAAAAAGAAGCAATAATGTAGAGGAATTTTAATACAGCAACATGGCTGCTCTGGCAAGCGATCACATCCAGAGACCTTCTAAGCCAATGTGATCCAGCTGGAATGCCAACATGCTCTGGGATACAGACTGGAATATGGCTGGAATACAGACTGGAATACATGTCTTTTGTATAAACCTTTATTCCCAAACGATTAAAGTAAGGTTGGTTTATATAAGGAAGTAGCTGTGTTTGAAACTGTTGTCAATTTGAGAGGCAAAGTGAAGAATCAGAAAGAGATCTGACAGCGTGAGAGATAGGATGAGCCCAACGCTCCCAAGAACAAGGCAGGAAAGAGAGACTCCTGAATGGACAGGACAGGTAGAGAGAGGAGTTTGTACTCAGAGTTGGTTATGAGGACAGTCTTACAAAGTCAGATTGCAAAGAGAACAGGCTAAGTACAGGTGAAGGCAGAATGAGCCAGAGAATGAAAAGGAGACAGAAGATTAAAATATATTGTGAGAATTAATTTGAGGTCAGACAGAGCAATTCAACCAGAAGCTAAAGAGAAGCCACTTTGAATCAATCAGCTTGGAATGGTTTTTAGTCCAGAACAGCAGAATTGAACCAGCAAGCAAGAGTTCAGAAAGAGCTAGAAAGGCTTGGGAAAGGCTCTCATCTCATCCACTCATGTGAGAAAAGAAACACACACACACACACACACACACACACACACACACACACACACACACACACACACACACACACACACACATTACACATGGTGCCTAACATGGTTGGAAAGACAATCCAAAAAAAAAAAAGGAAAGAAAATCCAACATGATTGGAGAAGGAGGAAAATGTACTAACTTTTCAGAAAGCTGAAGGTATCCAACAGCAACGTGACAGGGGACAAGAGATATCTGACAGAAAGCCACAGAAAAGAAATTTACCTGGGATCATCTCCAGAGGAAGTATACAGTTCTTTGAGGTCAGCTGGAAGCCTAAAGAGACTCAGGAGGCTCAGAAGCCACAGGAGACTCTGAGACAACAAATCATAATAAGCCAGCCCAAGAGATAATTTTATTTATATAAACAGTCTGTTCCTCCACTAAAACAATGAGAAACTCCAATTCAGATTCCTTAAAAGCAGAAGTAAGACCTGAGGAGATAGAAACGTTAATGGAACAAGCCATCACAGTAAACTCCTCCTTACTTTCAATTGCAATCTTCGTATATTTCCTCTCAAAATTCATTGAAAAATAACTTGTACAACAAGAAAAATTGCTGCACAACAAGAACAATTAGCTATGACAGTGCAAAGGCTTGACAGAAAAGAACAGGATTGCTAGTAATAGTGAACCATTGGTACCTAATGAAATTGGGGATGAAGATATACAGCTCATTGAACTAATAGCACCAGCTATTGATGAAATCGAGGAACGACAACCACCCCAACAGACTTTCTCAGTTACCCAGGAACAAATACCAGAAAATGGTGAAAATTGAAAATATGAACAACCATCTTGGAATCCTGTTTTTTTAAAAAAAACAAGATCTTTAACATTTTAAACAATCAACAATAACGTATAGAATGCACTCACCCCATGTGAGACAGATGTTAAAGACCTGAGCTACTCAAAACATGATTATCCCCCAAACCTGGAAAGATTTAGGAGCATCTATTCTGAAAGCTGTTTTTCAGTTACAATGACTGACAAGGTGGCTAGAAGAAGCTGCAATTATTTAAAAAAAATCATAAGAGATATAAAGGCGTTATTTTGTGAAAGATCAAATGTTAGGTGACTATCAATATGCTGATTTACAAAAGCAGTGGCAATTTGATGACTAATGTTTTGCAATGTGCCTTAGTAGCTTTAAGAGCCTGGAATATGGTGGGAGAACACAGAAAAAGGTCTATGTTGTTCACAAAGATTATAGAATGCACCGGAGAGACTTTCACTAATGTCTTCATAGATTAACATCTGCTATAAACAGGGCAATGCCAGATACAGATGCGAGATAGGTATTAATTGAAACTTTAACTTTTCAAAATGCAAATACAGAGTGTAAAAATAGTTCTTAGACCTTTAAAAGCTCAATCAGCACCCATGACAAACCATATGCTTAAGGCACCCCATGAGAATAATTGAAAACTATAGCATTTTTTCAGTCCATAGAAAGGTAAACTGAGGCTCAGAGCAGCAAAAATTCCACCACAGTCCATCTTATTTATGAAAGCTACATGGCATCATTGAAACTCCAATTTCTTTTACTTTTGAGTCCAAATGTTTATAATTCTCTTCCCTCTTCCAACGCTTTATATATGCTCCTTTTCTGGAACCTACAAAATAATCCTGATGTTCTCTATCTCCACTTGGTTGGGTTTTATTTTGTGCAATGGAGTCTTGCTGTAGATAGATGCTGCCTAATCCTTTAAGTGTCAGGATTACACACAAGAGCCATCATGCCTGACTTGTGTGTTATTACTATAGCAAGCACCTTGCAAGCACTATAGCAAGCCTTAAGCACCTGGAGGTGAGCAGTTCCTGAATTACATTCATGCAATCGCCGTGCTTAGTGCCTGAGAACCATACATACATATCTCACACTAAGCTTTTCTCATGTACCAGTCACAAAAGCCCTGATGCACTTTCTGCTTCTAAGAATGCTTCCCCAGGTTGTGTTTCATAGATCCCCATATTTCATTCAGGGACTCCAGTAACAAACCAGAAACTTGGGTAGGAAATAATGAAACAAGACTCAGACATGTTTCTTGCCTCCTTCAAAAAGAGCAGAGCAGGAAAAATGAACCACACTTGAAGCAGATAAGAGCACTCTGTAGAACTCTACTGGTACCTTGCCTTTATCCCTTAGAGGGTATGTGCTCTTTCAGTGGTCAGTGACTCATGAGCTGCTTGTGAGACACAATTTTCTCGTGTGTAAAAGAGGAATTCAACTATACTCATGAATGTATGTGATCTTATCACATGGAAGGGAATCCATATTAATAAATACTTTTAAATTTTTGTTTTGTTTAGGTTTTATAGACAGGGTTTCTCTGAGTAGCCCTGGTTGTTCTGGAACTTGCTCCATAGAGTAGCTTTGAACTCATGGATCTGTCTGTCTCTATCTCCTGAGTGCTGGGATTAAAGCAATGTGCCACCAGACTCTAAATAAATATATATTTTTAATGTTTTTTCAAGACAAGGTCTCTCTGTGTTAGCCTTGGCTGTCCTGGACTCACTTTGTAGTCCATGCTGGCCCCGAACTCACAGTGATCTGCCTGCCTCTGCCTCCCAAGTGCTGGGATTAAAGGCGTGCGCCGCCATACCTGACCCTAAACGAATATTTTAGTGATGCATTCTGTACCACTTTATTCCCAGTCCCATAAAGACGCTCAAGCCAAGGCAATCCTTATTGTCAAATGAAGCCTCTGAACGAATTACTCCTGTGTACAGGTTTCCCATAAAAGGCAAGAAATATACCACAAAAGTGCCAGCGAACCTTCTAATTACAATGATATTTCACATTACAGTTTGAAATTTCATTCATGCTCCGCAATTAACTGAGGTCCTAACATCATAAGCCAGAAGACAAATTTAAGGTCACACAACCTGTCTTTTTTTTTTTCCTAATAGAGAACTGTTATTATTTGTTAAGGTAAATATCTGTATACCATGTTTTTGAGCCTGGCTCTCCATAGTTTGTGTTCTCTTATTAGTTCATATGAGGCCAGAGACATAGATATTGCCTCCAGTATATGAATGAGTCTTTAAGGAATTAGAGGACCTAAATTTGCATGTTTATTGTCAATATGTTTGTGAAAAATGGTATGACTTATGTGACATAGGGTGATAAAAATAACTCTGTGAAAATGTACACCACTTGAGGTCATGCCCTGGTCCAGTCGTGGTGCTCAGTGTGCAGAGCCGTCGTGCACCTCTGTCCTCGCATATCTAGAATGGGGATTGGGTTTCTATGGTGCTTATATGCCTGAGATGCAGCCTTCAATGCATTTGGCAAGTTTTGTTCAAATAGTAAGAGCTCACAACTTGTTTGTCTTTATCAATAATAAATTTGAACGTGGAATTCTGCAAAGAAAATCTTGTTTTATTTTCCTAGTGGAGATAAATCCAGACTCCATGCATGTAAAAAAAAGGCAGAAATTTAGCTCTTTCAGAGGAGAGGGGAGCTTTAGTTAGTTCTATGCACATCCTAGGTTGGCAAGTTTCTAGATTTACTGAATCTCCTCTCTATCCTGAGAGGTACACATTGCCTTCAGGTGAGAATGGCCCTAAGTGAAATTATTCAGTTAAGAAGTACACATTACATGTGCACAATGCCTCTCTTACAGAATCAAATAAAATAGTCCATGCCCCAAAAAAGAAGAATGTAAGAATGCATCAAATGTATCTGCGATGATTTCAAAAAAGCTTAAGAAACTCTTTGCTAACGGGAAAAATATGTAATTCAAGAGAGGAAGAGCAGCAGTCTCTTACAGGTCCAACAAGGCTTTCCCTGTCTACGTGGCTTACCAGTGTTAAGAAAGGCAAGGCCAGTGCACTCATCTGGAATAGTAACTACTATCTCTGCCTTTATCCTTCAGCTGCTTTTCCTTTGCACTAATGTTCTTTGGGGGTGGGTGTGTGGAAGGGTGGTTTCTCCTAAGAAAATGTCACTGACTGACATTTGCAAACAATTCCATTTCTGGTTATGAATCATCCTTTGCATTACCACCATCTTGACAAGAAGGAAAGAAGCCATAGGGAAGAGGTGACAAGTGGTGTTCACTTAGAAAGTGAGAGGAGACACAAAGAGTCATTCCTGAAAATGAAACAGGCTAGTCAGCTACTCCTGAAAAGAACCACCAAGCAGAGGGACTGACAACTCGGAACTACACCATATACCTCACTTCCCCCCGGAGTCTTACCTGGGTAAAATGCTGTATTCTTTCCTATCGTTGAAATGTGGAAACTGGGGCACATACTTAGAAAGCAAAATGAAAATGGGGAGAAAGAAAGAAACAAAGTCAAAAGTCAAACTCAGCCGCTAACAGCCAGGCCTGGTGGTGACTTTCATTGATCTCAGTGTTTAGGAACTGGAGGCAGGTGGAACGGGAGTTTCAGTCTGGTCTTCGATTCATAGCAAATCTAGAGCCAAATGGATCTGGATAACATCCTGCCACAAGAAACAGAAAATAGAGAAAAACCTAGCTATATATTTAAGTTGGTTATTATGTGACCAACTCTCACATTCACTTGAAATATAAAAGAACCTAACACAGACAAGAACTTCCACACAGCAGTCAGCCTGGAGAGGGGAACACGCACTCCCAGGCTCCTCTATGGCTATTAGCTTCCCACTCACCTGTTTCACACTTTCGGCAAAACTCAGTAGTGGCTGGCAGTGGAGTGACTTGTGCTTTGGTTTGGATGGGATGCTTTCACTTCTCATGGTGAACAGGCACCCATGTCCTAGCATTCAAACTGTAAGCCTGCTTTATCCTTGGGCATCTTAAATATGAACAACTTGTTCTTTTCTGTCAGGGCTGTGGAGTTAGAGACCACTGTCTTGACATAAAAACAAGTGAATCAGAAGTGACAGTAGTGTATACTCCTCTTAGGGGTGGTGTGGAAATAGTGTGGCACTTGATGAGGTCATGGGGGTATCTGGTCCACAGCAGGCTCTTCTTTACCGTTTGTTGTTAAGGCAAGCTAGTGATTGTTGCAGGCATCGGTGGATCAAAAAGCAATAGACTGTGCTGTTGAACATCATATTTAATTTTTAAAAATCATCTTGAGAAATGAGTGGAAAATGTTTTTGCATTTGCAATAGAGCAGAAAACAAGGCAATTATGGATATTCAGAACTGACGGTAATCACCAGTCACAGGCCAAGAATTACAACAGCAACTCCTGATAGGCGGGCAGATGAAGTCTGGTTTAGAGCTCCAATCCATTTTCGGTGACTGGAGAGTTGCAGGCTGTGCTGTGGTTACTTCAGTAGGATGGCAGAACATGAGACTGAGCAAAGAGAAGTTGTCATAAGGTTTCTTAAGACAGATTTTTAGGAAAGGCAACTTCCAGGAATATTTTCTGCCATTATTGTCAACAGTAGCCAAATCTGTATAAACTTACTCCTATATTTAGAGAAGGCTTTAAATAACCATTTGCAAATGACTGTTGTATGCTAGGAACTGCTAATGTGTTATCTTTTTATACTTAATAGGAACAATTATAGGTTTAAAACATCACGAGCATGTGATAGACTAAATAAATGCCTCAGAATTGAGTGATGCTCTTCAAGTTCCTGTGATATAAACATAAAGATACAGACACAAAGCAGGATGCCTGAAGAAGCTAATATATGCTGGCTATTTTGTACACATTGTCTCTTTTAATCCTTAAAACAGCCCATGCGTTTAATGTCTTTCACAGAGTTTGAGAATTCAGCCAGCCCCTAATCACATGGCTTTAAGTGACAGAGTTGCAAATAATGCCCTAGTTTGCCTGAGTCTGCAAGACACTACATAGGAAAGCAGGCAAATCTCCTGTAATCATAGATGCAAATTCTAGCTTTCAAACTGTCAGTCTCAGGTGAAAATCAATGGTCAAAGTCTTGCCTAATGAGCCAGCCTTTTTCTTTCAACAATATTCGAATTTATTCAATGTGGTCATTTGTTGTACATAATCATCAGCAACCTGCCAGGTAAACAGCTAATTATTTTGGTTGTGTTATAAGCAAATAGAAGTCCCTGTCTGCAGAGTGACAAATGAGACCTGATCAGCAGAGAAACAATTGCTTCTGGCTTACAAACTCCCAGGAGTCGAAGAAACAGTGGCTTAATGGATGAGCAACTGCAAAATAAAGAAATTACATTTGTGTGGTGTCTTTAGAAATAGAAAGCAATTCATTGGCCCTAATTCCTAAGCAATGTAGGAGTTAGGGTTAGGTACTAGAAAAAAAACACACATGGAATGTTCGTGCAATTTTCAGGACTGTTCCGTTTACTACAGTAGCATCTAAGCAGACCAGCACTTGATGCCATCTGGGAGTACATAAATTCAAGAGACTCACCCTCAGTCTCGCAGCTTAGCACTCAGATTAGCTGTGAACTCTATAAAGCCAGAGGTGGCTGGCAATCAGACCTGAATTCAAATCCAGGATCTTCTCCTAAGGAACTGAGTAATTTGGAACAAATGTTTTACTACTTCTCAGATAAAGCATCTCTTCTATAAAACAGAGCTAATGATTTGTTAGTTTTTCTTCAAGACCTTTGGCAGGAACTAGTTAAAATAAGGAGTCAAATGGAGACACCAAACAGGTGACTGTGTGTGCTGTGCTTATGTCTTTCTTGTAGAAGCCACAAAGAAAGCTGAATGGCAGTAAGATGTCCCAGCAATACCACACCCTTGTCAAGACCTTGCCTGTGAACTTTTTAACTTCCCAGTGTAAAATTGTGAGGGATAGGGCTCAACCGAAGAGCAGAGTAAATACAGCTAAACGGCTTTGTGCAGATTCGGCTCATGCTCTCATAAGGAGCTTATTCACTCCAGTTTTAGGAAAACAGGAAGTAATAAGATTAAGGATCTAAAGCTTAAATGAAAACATAATGTCAAATCTAGTACAAGTAGGATTTGGATTCAGGAAAGAGATTGAAATACTCAATAAAATTAAAGGAAGATGAACAGGCCTGTAATAGGCCTAAAGCACACACTCTGCACTGTTCTCTATACCTGCAGAATAATAAAGAGGACACATTCAGGAAGACCAAGGCTGAGTAGGAAAAATGGGTGTGGAATTTTCAGGGTACATGCTATAAAGGGTCACAAGGCATTTGCCACAAGAGACTTCACAGGAAATAGAAAGAAAGCTTGCAATATCTTTCTGACTGTGGCACACTGAGTAGATCATGCACTGTGCACCTGCTAACGAAGCTTATCCTCACTTGAAGGTACAGATATAACAGGAGTTGGAAAGAAACACCCATACATTGTTTATTGTGTATGCTTATGCATATATATTATTTACTACTAAATAACTCCTTCAGATTTTAAAATATCCTATTAGCTGAACAATCATCTGACAGAAATTACTTGAGTAGTAAAATTTCAAGCAAAGCCTCATGCCAAGCAATAAATGTCAACCTACAAGCATGGTGTAGAAAAGTGATGGCATCTATTTTTGTCTGTGCATGTGCCATGCTGAAGTTGCTATTGTCACATGTCTTCCTTGATTGTCTCCTCTTTGTTCCTTGAGGTAGAGCCTCTCTGTAAGCTGGAGCTCACAGTTAGGACTAGTCTGCCTCTTTTACTTGCTCCAGGGACTCTTGCCTCTGCCTTCCATGCATGCCTGCCTGGGAATTTGAACTATGATTCTCACGCTTTTACAGCAGGTACCTTTGTCCACAGAGACACATTTTCAACCCATTTCCCTTCTTTTTAAACTTTTCAAATGTTTTATTATTTAATTAGTTTTAATTTATATAATCACTTACCATCACAATCATAGCGCCCCCGACTCCTCCCAGCCCTGTCCCGTGTCTCCTTATCCCTCCTCCCCTTGTCCTCAGAAAGAGGGAGGCCCCCCTCCAACCAACCCACCACAGCACATCAAGTAGAAACAGAACTGAGTTCATCCTCATCCGCTGAGGCCAGGAAAGGCAGCCCTGTGAGGGCAAAGTGATCAAAAGCAGTCAACAGAGTCCCTGTTATACACAACCTCCATTCAGCTTACTAGCGGACCTAAACCATGATCAAACTGCCCATTCATTACATATATGGAGGGGGGTTCAGGTGCAATCTATGCATGTTTTTTGATTGGTGTTTCCAACTCTGTAAGTCCCCATGGGCCTAGGTTAGTTGACTCGTTTGTCCTTTGGTGGCGTTCTTTTCTTCTCAGGTCCTTCTATCCTTCCCTCCCATTCTTGGAAGAGACTCCCTGAGCACCACCTAATGCGTGGGTATGAGTCTCAGCATCTGATCTGATCAGCTGCTGGATAAGGCCTCTCAGAGGACAATTATGCTAGGCTTCTTGTCTGTAAACATGGCAGAATATTGTTAATGGTGTCAGGGAATGGCTTTCACCAATCCACCTATAAAACCTTTGACCCACAGGTCTCCGTATAAGATGTGCAGAGATAAATACAGAACAAAGACTGAGGGAATGTCCACACAACCAGTTTTTATCTCACTCCACTGATTACCACTTTCATTTTTTTTTTCTCTCTCTCTCCACCTCTTCCACAGGACTCAGTACTTGCCTGTGAATGATAGCATCTGACTCAATCAGTTGCTGGAGGTGGTGGGACTCTCAGGACTCTCAGAGAATGGCCAAGTTAATCATGTCAGAGGCCAACTCTCTCACATTGGTGGTTCTCAGGTTGAGCCAGGAACTGGGTGGACATTCCCTCAGTCTCGACTCCATCTTTATCTCCGCACACCTTGTAGGCAGGGTAGATTTTGGGTCAAAGATTTTGTTGGTGGATTGGTGTTCCCCTCCCACCTTTATTGGTACTGCATGATCACAAGATGGCATCCTCAGTCTCCGTGTCTCCCCTTGCTAGGAAACTCAGCTAGAGCCATCACCCTACCCTCCCTGTAGCCTACCCTTTTGCAGGTCTCCAACTTGTCTCAGTGATGTCTCACCTTCGGTTTTCCTTTTCTCTCCAAAATCCTCTAACCTCCCCACTTACTCTACCCACTTCTGATTCCCCCCTTTCTATGCCCACACCCTTATCATTTTATGCTTAGTTTAATTTATTCCTAAATATTTTTAATTTGTGTGATGTAATATATTAAATAAGTTTTATTTCCTGGTCAAGTTTATTAGAATACAGAATGATTTGATCCTTATTTGTCAGTTCAATATTCAACATTATATAACTTACTTATAGCTCCTAAGAAGTTTTATGGTATTTTGTTACTTTAATATGTATGTGAATCATGCCATTTGAAAACAATATCAATATTACATCTCTCTGATTAATATGGTCTTCATTTCTTCTTCTTTTCTAATGTTTCTGTCTATGATATTCAGGTCTATGTCATATAGAAGCAATGAAAATTAATGTGTTTACCTTTCTCATAGCAGAAGCAAAGCTTTCAAGCTTTTTACCAATGGGTAAAATACAAGAAACCCTTAAGATCACAGTGAGTACATAGTAGCAATGTACTTAAAGAGAGGTAAGTAAAGTAGGCAGTTGTCTTTCTTGTCTTGCATAGGTCAATAGGCTCTTGTTTGCAAGTCCCATCTCTCTGGCTCATTTCCAAATTATGAAGCTACAGCTTTGCTTGTCCCTTTTTCTACACTGAAGAATCCAGGTTTTTTACAGAATAATACATGCAAAATTGTTTCCCTAAGAGGCAGATACATTGTAAGCATGAAGTAAATATTAGCTAATCTGAATCTGAAATTGAATTTGGCCAGAAAGAGAAAGAGATATTAAATCGTTTAGTCTGTGGCTTTTATAGCTAACTAAATCAAAATACATTTAACTCATGTAGGCTTCCTAAGACAGGCTATATTGTGTTTTACAATATCTTTATTTTACTAGCAAGTATTTAATACATAAATACAGATATAAATGTAGTAACATATACACTTTAAATGTAGGGAACGTATTTCTCCTTATTATGTAATACAAAGAAACAGAATAGAATTTAGTATTGAATCACTCACAATGGAAAGTACTGAAAGCATCACACACTTAATTTTACATTCACTGGGGGAAATTCTAGGAAGATATTTATAAATGTCTGTATGTTATTTGAATAGCATTAACCAGTGTTCACAAAAAATAGATAGTATGGATGATGCTAGATTTATAAGAACTGATAATATGAATGTTATCAGATATAGAATGGCCACTGAAACAGTCCCTACAGAGAGCTATTGGGAAACTCAACATAAATGTATTGTCAGCTTCTCATTCTACAATCACAAAAATCTCATCTTAGCAGTGAGTGCAAGATTGTGAGACTTAAGCTGTCTCTAAGACTTAAATCTATGACAGCTATTATTACAATTTACTAACTGAAACCAAGAATTATAACTGGTCATTAAAGTGATGATCATAGTTCCTCTTAATCAATAAAAAATCAGTTTTATATATTGATTAAATTTGTTTATTCATTTGATCAAGATTATAAGCTACGTAGTTGTTATATAGTGTAGGACAAATAATAGTAACTTGTTTGTCTTGAAATGTACAAAAATGCTAAAGTATATATGCACTTAAATGTGAAAATAGATTATAAAATTAGACATAAAAGCATATGACATAATTATTTTCAAGTCAGGAACACTACAAACTAATAGCACATCTTTGTATGATTTGATGTCAATGGTAAAAGCTTGATGGTTTTACACTTCCATTTTCACAGGCATAAATGCCCACTTACTAATATATCGACTTATTTGAAAGCAAATTATGCTTCTCTGTTTTCTTTAATTTTTATAGGTATATGATTCTCACATTTAATGTGTCTGGTTGTATGGACCTTTGTCAATCAATCTCTTAATTCACTATGTAAATTCCATATGATCATACCACAACATTAATTTAAAATATTTGAATCTGTGTATATTTAACAAATAATAGAAAACAAAATTCACTTCTACATTTTCTGAACTGACCATCACTTTTTGAAGTTGAAGTGGAGAATCACACATGTTATTTCACCCAGTAAGTATATCTTTTAAAATAATTTCAGCAGACAAATATGTGTAGTCATCAGACAGTGGTTTTCCTAGGGTTAGAGATGCCATGCTCTTGAGGCTAACTTTCACTAGCCATGTACATGATACTGAACATAACCATAGGGTGAAAATGAAGTTGAAATAATGGTCCTTCAGTTTCTTTAATTATGCAGTAAGCAGCCTAGTTTCAAAGGATTTCCAAGAACAATTTCATACATAATTATGGGCAGTTGTGTACAAGTTGGTTCCAAGAATTGGTTGATAGTCTACTGCACATTAACTGGAAGGCAAAGGGGAGGAATAAGACAATATTTGAATGAGTTCCCTGGGGTAAGTCGAAGAGCCAAAATGCAGTGGCATTCTCAGAAGTCAACATCTGTTTTTGTTTTGTTTTGTTTTGTTTTGTTTTGTTTGTTTGTTTGTTTGTTTTCCTGCTGCCAGTGTGGTCTGCTCCACAAAGCAAATGGAGTGTAGCCAACAACGATGAGGTTTATATCCTGGTAAAGTTCACAGGAACTACACGAAGCTTTGAAGTGTCAAGAAAGGTGATGTGCTTTCTACAGTTCAGCTCCACCATCTCAAGGTAGAGCCAAGTGAATAAATCCTGGTTTCCATTGTTTCTGATATATTTCACACCTCAAATTTAAGAAGTTTAAGTAGCTGAAAATTTTAGGGAAATGTGTAACCTATCTTCTTTTTTACAAAGATCTGTATATTTGCAAACTACCCCTTATTGAGTGAACCAGCCTTGCCATCCTAATTAAGTTTACAATGTCTATTGTTAAATGACTAGTTCTTACTATGTGGAATAATTTGTACTCTGCAATTCCAGACTATAATATCCTACAAAAATAACTCCTTAATTGACTGTTGAGAGTAATGATAACATGATTTAAAACAATGCAGAAGACCAGTGTATGGGATGAGCTGTCGGTAGAGCAGCCCATAGAAATTTTCTAAGATAATTCAAATGAAATCACTGAGATTAAAAATGATAACAGAGATCCGATGAATTAAAAATCTCTGCAAAATTAGATTATGGTTTTCCTGTGACAATAAAAACCATATTATCCTTGCCAGTGCTAAGTCAGCAACTACAGGAAAATTAGCTTCACAAGTTCAACTAATGCTTCTCCTTTGAAAGAGAGTGTTTTTTTGTTCTATTTGTGAAGTAGAAATGGTACAAAATAGCACTATGAAATTATGGAATTCATTATGATATTTTCATATATTAATATAGTGAACTTTATCATATCTACTGCTCTGCTATCTCTCCTTGCCCTATATTCACCTCCACTGATCTCCCTTGCTCTTCTCAAATATCTTTCCATTTTATTTTAATGTCTTATTTTTAATCTGTTTTTCTGCTTTGTTTGGGTTGTTTCTGTGCTTGGGATAAAACCCAGAGCCCTGTACATATACACAGCTTCCTCTCATTGAGCTGCACGTCAAGCCAACAAACATAAAAATGCTTGTAAATTTACATCAAGTCAAGTGATCTTACACAAACTAAGGTAAATCAGGTGCCATTTACAAATTACAAAACTAGTGTTTTACTTTTATTTTTTTAATTTAGAATTTTTTCAAATGGTACATTTTGGTCATAATCTTTACCCTTTCCCAACTTCCCCTAGACTCTCCTCACTTCTCTACAAGCCCAAGCTCATATTCTTTCTCTCACTCTTTTAAAACCAAATGACAAAAATAAAAATGAAACCAACAACAACAACAACAACAACAACAACAAAACTGCAAAGAGACAAATACGAAGAAAATAAACAAGAATGGGGTCCTTTTGTGTTGCTAAACTATTCCTGGGTATGAGGATTGCATTGGAATGTGGTGTATACCAGTGTCATTCCAATGAAGAAGAAGAAAAAAAAAAAAGTCTTTCGCAAGAGATATCCATTGCAAATGGCTTCTTGAGTAGAAGTAGGATCTCCGGTTTATTTCCTCTTCTCTCGGGGCTTGAATTTTTTCCAGTTTGACTTGTGCAGGTCTTCTTAAGGCTGTCACAGTCCCTGTGAATTCATGGCTGTATCAAATGTGCTGTGTCTAGGAGACACTGTTTGCTTCAAGTCATACACCACCTCTTGCTCTTAGAACCTTCCCTCCCTCCTTTTCCACACAGACTCCTGAGAATTGAGGAGAGGTTTGACAAGGACCTCCCATAGGGCTTAGCACTGCAGAATCTCTCACTCTCTGCACATAACCTAGTGGATCTGTGTGTTACCATCTAATACAAGAATCTTCTCTGATGAGAGCTGAGTGTTATGCACTGACCCATGTGTATAGCAACATGTCAATGCGAGTCAGTTTATTGCTGTGCTTCTTTAAGAGCATAATAGTAATAAGTTCTGTCTTAGTCTCAGGTTCTTGGCTAATTTTGCAGCGTCAGATGAGGGCTCAATCTCATGGAATGGACCATAAATCCAATCAAAAAATGATTAGGTTATCCCATAAAAAATGGGTTTCTATTGCAGCAGAATATTCTGCAGTTAGGATGATGCAGTAACTCACAGGGTTCATAGCTGAGCGACAGTAATGCCCATTTCTCTCCTCCAGTAGCATCCACAGTAACTTGCAGAGCCATAAACACCAGTAAATCACAGTGACACTTGTAATGGTCACTGGCTCACTTTCTTCCTGTTTCATGGCATAACTAAGTGTTGCCTTCAACAACAGGGCCTTACCTGCAGGCTATAGGGGATATTCCTTGACAACAGCCTGTGATTCTTTTGTTGTTGTTCTGTGGGGAGGGGGCTTATATGATCCTTTGGCCAAGAATTCAATAAGAGGTAACCCATTCATGGCATAAACCCAACCCATGGCATAAAATGTCTAATTGTGGCATTGTCTTCCCAATAATATTGTGACTCTGTAACTTCCTTTCATATATGTATGTATTTTAGGAATCTTCTACAGCAGTAGGCTTCCATATGAATTTAAAGCATTTTTAGTGTCAGATGTTCCTCCTTATACGCCCTCCCTTACCCTACTTTGTCATTTGCTTTCCCTTTTAATCCTCTATTCTAGGGTCCCCTCTACCTCTTTACAACATTTTCCTATTTCCCCTTCTTTGGAAGAACTTTCTAAATCCTGGCCCCAACTTGCTATATAACTTCTGTGGTTATTCTCCTGTCCCATTTTCACTTCACACTGATCTTTCTTCTCTTTCCCAATAATTCCCCTTCTATTTTAGAGCAAGTTTTAAAAATTCATATTTTTAAATTTTTTTATAATTTATTCAAATTACATCACCAATGTTATCCCCTTGCTTGTATCTTCCCTCTCCCACCCTGCATCCCTCTTCCGCTACTCCTCTCCCATAGACCTCAGACAGTAGGGGGCATCCTCCCCCACCATATGACCACAGCCTATCAGGTCTCATTCAGATAGATAGCCTGCTCCCCTTTCCTCTGTGTGCCTCCGAGGGCTTCCCCACAAAGGGGAAGTGATCAAATAGGGGGCACCAGGGGTCATGTCGAAGGCAGTCCCAGGTCTCCCCACAACCATGGAGAATGAGCTGTCCGTTGGCTAGATCTGGACAGGGTATCTAGGTTCACTGCATGCATTGTCTTTGGTTGGCAACAGTTTGTGCAGGCTCCAGTGAGTCCAGATTTGCCAGCCTTGTTGGTCTCCTTGTGAGGATTCCTGAAACTTCTGGATCCTTCAGTTCCCCCACTCTTTCATACAGCTCTCAGTGCTCTGCCCAGAGTCTGCCTGTGAGTCTCAGCAACTTTCTCATTCCCTTGCTGGGTGGAGATGCTCAGAGGACTGGCCAATGTTGGGCTAATATTCGCTTATAAATCAGTATATACAATGTGTGTCTTTCTGGGTCTAGGTTACCTCACTCAGGATGATCTGTTCTAGTTCCATCCATTTGCCTGAAAATTTCAAGATTCCCTTGTTTTTAAAAGCTGAGTAGTATTGCATATTTTTCTATACAAGAAAGTGCAAGATATTTACCTTTCTGAGACTACCCTGTCTTGCTTACTTTTAATTATGATCACTATTTCATTTTCCAGTTAAGAAAAGAATTTTGCTTCCCTTCATTGCTTGACTACAATTCCATACTCTATATTTTTAGATCATTCATCTGTGGATAGACACAGCATATTTTTCCATAGTTTTCCTAGTGTGAATATTGTCACAATAAAAATGGGCATACAGTTATTTCTGTTTTATTTTGAGTTACTTATATTCTTTTGAGAATATACCTAGGCTTGATACAGCTGGGTAATATTCTAGTTCTGCTATTTATTTATTTATTTATTTATTTATTTAATTAATTTATTTGAAGAACCCCTCCTGCTGCTAGCTATATTGCCTGGACAAACTTACACTTATATGAACAAAATATAAGTGATTTTGTTTTTCTTTGCATGAGTGGGTCTCTCCAAGTAGAAAAAGATTGAGCTATAGACCAATATGTCATTTTGTAAAAAAATCAGTTCAAAATGAAACTGAGACCTTAATGTAAGACACACAATTTAGATTGTGAGGAGAAAACATAATAACATACCTCAGGAAGTCTGTGTGTGTGTGTGTGTGTGTGTGTGTGTGTGTGTGTGTGTGTGTGTGTGTGTGTTCTATATATGTGTCTGTGTATTTATGTCTTAGGAATACTGGATGCATCACAAGGAGAGTTCCAAAATAAATCATTCCACTGTCTACAGTGTGACCAAATATAACAAAGTACTCACTAGGAAAATGCAACCATTTCTATGCTTTATCATCGGGCCACTTGTTGACATCCAGCTGTAACTTGTTAAAACTAGATCATTTCTTTGTTTGTGCATGCCAGCTAACTATTTCCTGATGTTTTCGCTTATCCTAGGCAACTTCAGACATTTCTGATGAATAATTTTCTTTTAGAACAATGGTTCCCTTTTTCTGTGAAGATTTATTTCACTGAGAACTGGTGCGCTTGGTCTGATTGTATATTAGGACAATGAAGAACAATAGGGTAGTCTTCTGTTATAAACAGACTCCAAAGGGTCCAAAGGATATACTCAAGACCCTAGCATAGTCTGAACATTAGGTATTTAATAAATACAGAATATATGGACAAACTCTCTCTCTCTCTCTCTCTCTCTCTCTCTCTCTCTCTCAGTAAGTCTCAGACTGAGGTCCATCTATATTACATGACAGACAGAAATATGTGTTTGGGGTAAAAAATTTATTGTGTGGCTCTTTTACTATAAAAGTAATATAATACTTATGTCAGAGTTGGTAGAACTAAATTGCATAAAAGCCATGATGATTGACACAAATTAAGGCCTGGATTTATTGAATTACTATTATTGACATCATCACCTTTGAGTATTTTTTTATGCTTTAAAATTACATAAAAAAAATTCACAATTACTGAAGCAAGCTCTCCTGTTTGAATGAATTTCACTTAGAGTTAGCTCCTTCTTTTGTCTGAAAATAATCATGGTGGCTGAGTCATCCTCATAAACCTCGTAGACCTCCATTCAAATAATGCAACTGTGCGTGTCTCTTCTGGCAGATAGTCATGGAATTGTGGGTGGTAGTTGTTCATATAACTCATGACTTTAGGAGAACATCAGTAACTAGACTTTCATTTTGCATGCATGCATCTCTGTCCTCCTATGAGCCTGAACTGTACGGATTTCTTATACACCTGCAAGCTTATATCCTTCTGCCTTGTCAACATCCCACATATCATAGAAAGATGAAATCATTGGCCCCAATTCTGCATATTATTATCCAAAGTACATCATTTTCTTTTGCATTCATTACTGGTTGTAATTATTCTGTGTTTTGGGTCAAACATATCTACCACTATACCTCCAACATTATTTTTATATAATTCCAAATTTTCCCTAATTCTTCTTTGCCCAGCTTGTTTTTCTCTCTTGTCTCTCAGATGCTGGTGTCTATAGAGTCCTTACCTTCCTCCACATGTTTTCATTCTTTAGATGTCACCTAGTTAGAGTCCCATACATTTCAGCCATGTTAATTGGCTTCTTTAAATCCCTAATATATGTTTCTTTATTCTACATTTTTGATTGTGCAATAACCTTAACCGAATCACATTTCATTGTTTGAATCATTTCACTCAATTGTTATCCCATCACTTGTATCTTCCTGTTGCTCCCTCCCTCCTGCTTTCACCCTATTCCCTTCTCCTAGGTCTATGTCCAAGGGGGAACTCCTCCCCTTCTATATGGTCATAGCCTATCAAGTCTCATCTTGGTAGCCTGCTTATTCTATCTCTGAGTGCCCTCAGGCCTCCCAACCCAGAAGAGGTGGTCAAACATAGGGCACCAGAGTTCATGGCTGAGTCAGTCCCTGCTCTCCATATAACTGTGGAGACTATCCTGACCATTGGCTGGATCAGAGTAGGGGATTGATGTTTACTACTTGTATTGTCTTTGATTAGTACAATAGTTAGAGCAGAACCCCCTGGGCCCTGATCCACCCATCATGATGTTCTTCTTGTAGGTTTCCAGGACCCTCTGGGTCCTTCTATTTCCCTCTCCCCTATATTTGTCTTACCAAGAGTCCCAGTGGGATGTCCTCACATCTATCCCAATGAAGGAACTTTCAATCATTTCCAAGGTGTTTTTTTTTTTTTTTGCAATTATGAATAACACTATTATAAACACATGTGCTCTCATTTTATGTGGATATACTGTGCAATTCAATTCAATAAATACCAAAGAAAAGGATTGCTGTGTTATATTGTAAACATGTACTTGGTTTTATTAACAAGCTGACAAGCTGTCTTTCAAAAATATTTTATCACTTCTCTTTTTCAACAATTATGAATGAAAAGAGCTCTTGTTCCACAGCCTTGCAAACACATGGCGTGGTCATTTTTATAGGCTTTAAACATTCTAATAGTTATAAGTGTTTTCTTACACTGGTTATAATTTGTTTTTCATAAAGACATACAATGTTGACCTTTTGTCCACAGATAAAAATTTGCATATAAATTTTACAGTGAAAATCGTTTCATATTTTAATCATATTTTATACTGTTTTCTCTTCTTATTTTCTGTTTTTAAGGGTTTGGGTATATATTTTAAGTAATGGTATTTTATTAGATTTTTCTCTTTATTATCATGCACATCTGTATTCTCTTTTATTTTCTGGATTAACTCTACAGCATATTGCAGTACAGAAATATTTAATGCAATGAAGTCTACTTTTATCATAAAATGTGACTTTGGTGTTGGGCCTGAAAACAAATGGATCTCTTTGTACCATTTTCTAATATATCCACATGGAAAAAAATATTCTTTTCCCTGCTTTCCACTACTTAAAATAAATGATAAATGTTCATCTTGAGTTTCTCCTATAACCTTGTAGAAGTTTCTCATTACATTTAAATCTATTATTCTTCTTAGATCTAACACCAGCTCGACTGGAAGGAACTCATGCCCAGTACTGCAAGCCCAGCCAAGAACTCATGGCTGAGAGAGGAAAATCCCTAGAGGATAATGTGCCATATTACTAACGCAATATAGTTCTTAATGGCCTTATAATGAATTACTCAGGACCAGTGCAGCTAGTTCTTCCAAAAAGAGGTAAAAAAAAAAAAAAAAAAGTCACAGAAAAAGGGACAACCTTGTCATTTTCTGCTCAGAGTGAGGAACTTCAATTTTCTTACCACATTTTAACTTTTCATCATGGATTTATATATGATGACTATTCTTGCTCATAAAGATGCTTCAAATTAATCAGCTTCCCGTGTTTTCAAAGGTACAGTGCCTCCTGGTACATCTTTTACCTTCAACGACTAACGTATATCCTAGGAGCAGCAAGAGAATTTTTTATTAATCTATTGTTTTTTAAGAATGGATGACTGCATTTGTATTTTTTCTTAAAAGTGTCACCATTCAGATCAATAAGAATTATAAAATGTGTAATCTAATAATACCTGCCCAGTTTTGCTCTGCCTTTGTCATAGTGTAAAATAACAGATTAAATTGTGAATTAAAATGTTAAATCAGTCCAATAACTATGATTCAGTATTTCCTTCCTGAATCTCAGTGAACTCTCTGGTAAAAAAAAAATTTAACCATAGGTTTTTACTGACATAGATTTTACAAAGAGTTTGATAACATTCTATTGCAACAGAAAAAGATTGGCTGTTACATAAACACACTTCCATATAGAGAAAGGAATAGGGAGAAGGTATGTGGGAAACAGTTTTGTTTTAAATTCTAATGACAAATACTATCTATTTTCTTGTAAATGAATATTGGCCACCATATAATAATTTGGCACAGAACTTAATTTCTCTACAACACCAACCATTTTTAAAATGAGTCTCTGTATATTCTCAAATACTTAATGTATGTAAGTATTTTGCATGAAAAAATTGATCACATTCTATTTATTATAATTGAAATTGTATGGCACATTTCACAAATAGTTTTAAAAATTAATATAAAAAATAACAATTCACAGATAGCAACTTTATTATTTATTGAACATTATATGAAATATTTATGCTAATAATACTGCAATGGAGTAAAAGTTATCAAACCATATGCCCATAAATATTCTTTGTAAATTTAATATTTAAATAAATTGCAAACTATGAGTATAATCTCTAATCTTCCTTTCAGAAAAAAATATAAAATTATTATGTTCCATTGGTAAAAGGAGACATTGAATTTGAAAGAGAGCAAGGAGGAATGAAGAAGAGAGTTTGGCAAGAGGAAAAAGAGGAGGATACTGTAATTATGTTAAGATTATAAAATAATGAAAATAATTTTAAAATTGATGTTTTGTTTTCTTTTAAATCACATTTTTCATATGTAGTTTTGAGCCTTCTTAATCTTTAAAGGAATGATACTTATTTCTAGTCTATGACTAGTTTGAAAAATATAAGAAGTTCACAATTGTTAAATTCTTGACTCCCTCTTGCTTCGAATGTTTCTTTGTGTTCATTAAACTGTGAAAGATAGTGTGACCTTAATGTCACCTGAATTTGAATGTTATACATTGGAATTTCACCTCCACTTTGTGACTGGGTTCCTTAAGTAATTTTTCTTTTCAAATATGCCATTACTGTAGTCTCCTTCCAGAACCCTGAGCATGCTGTTATTAGCTTGCTTTTAAGTTCCCCGATAAAGCAACATTAGGATGTACATAAAAACACTGCATTTTTATTAAACAGCCCTAGAAGAAGAAAAGGTTGTTTCAACAGTCACATCAACAGTGTGGTTCTGCAGTTCTATTCAATTAGCATCAGCTTGCCAACATCCTAAGTACTCATGTTGTGTGCAACTATGTTTATTAAAAGTCTTCCCCTTTTCTACATTTTTTCAGTATCATAAAACTCTAGTAAGCATATGTCTTGGATTTTTCCCCAAGATAATTAACTCTCAATCTCTCCTTCCCTCCCTCCCTCCCTCCCTCCCTCTCTCTCTCTCTCTCTCTCTCTCTCACACACACACACACACACACACACACACATGTGCATGCACACGCTCACCTTGCTTTGGAAGCCTAGAATACATCATACTTTCAAAGACAGAGAGATAGACACTGATGATATTTTATGCATTTAAAATCACTGAAAAGATAAACCTCAGAAAATTTCTGTAAAGATATTTCTGGAGAGGACTAACTGAAAAGGGAGGCTAGACTTTGAACATGGGCAATAGCACTATTCCATGGGCTAAGGTCTTGGGTTGACTAAATAATAATAATAATAATAATAATAATAATAATAATAATAATAATAATAATAATAATAATGATGATGATAATAATAGACAGTTGCCTGAGCTCCACAATCAACTGCTCTCCTGCTCCACTAAGGCTTAAGATATCATGTTTCAAGCTATGAGCTGGTAAAGTGATCAAAGGAGGCATAAGAGAAGACTCTGGTGGAAGTTCAGAAGTCCAGAATGCTATGGGAACTCTGTGTGCTCTTAAGTTATCCACAGGAATTGGAGTAAAGGTCACACGTGGTATACCTTGCTAAAAATTTTGACTGTTTTTGACATATGTTCTGATAACTTCAGCAAGGTGGAATTTGAAAGTGAGGCTAGAAATTGTCTGTCAAAGGAAAATTCAAGAGGTAATGTTTAGACTGTGGTGCTGTCATTGGTCATTGCTGTGTTTATTAGGGCTTATAAAGAAAACTTAAATGAAGAAGATAAGAGGAAATTGGGCATTTTGTTAAGGAAAAGCCCTAGAAATTGGTTAAAGTTTTATACAGGGCACAAAAAGTATGTGTAGACAAGGAAGCTGCCACCATAGCCACTGTGCCCAATAAATGGGATTGTCTCACTTTGCCACGACCCAATCAGAAAGGTCCCCAAGAACTAAACCCCACCCACTAGAGATTCAAAATTGGAAAATGGCAAGTCTCTTTTAGAGCCTGAACAGATTATGACAATTTAGAGATTTCCTGATCCCAAACTGCCATCCAGGAAAGTGGTTTCCTTACTTCAGGGACAAAGGCACTCGGGGTAGCTATGGCCAGAGAGACAAAATTACATTTTGTGCTTATAGCAAAATCTGGTGACTTCCATATAGCACCTGTGTTGCTTGTTTGTTTGTTTGCTTGCTTTGGCCATGCATTATTTAAGGGTGGAAAAGAAGTTTTCCACTAATGTTTCAGAAAGCTAGTGCATGAGGCCAGGCGATGTACAGCAGACTGTAACAGGCAGTGTGGAACTTGTGAGAAAGGTATCTATGAATATATGAAAGTCATCACCTCAGGCTGCTGGAGATGCTGGAAACTTTTAAAGCTCATGAGGGAAGCTTCCAGTATAGAATGGAGCAGGCTACGTAGCCTGCAGTGACCAAATTGAAAGGCAGGACAAGGAAATATAGTCAAAGCCAAAATACATCACTAAGACCCCATTCCACCAAACATGATGCTGTAAGATGGCGTTCATTTCCCCTTGTTTTGGCTTTGCTTTGGCCTGCCATTTCTTTGCTGAGACTTGACTCCTTCCTTTTGGAACATGGTTATTTACTCATTGCCATTATATGCTGGAAGTGTGTGACCTCCTTTGTTCTTATTGTTCTCGCTGTTTTAGAAGGGGCCACAGCTAAAAGATTGCCTAAGTCTCAGTAGAGAGCCTGTATTTAGGCCTTTGAAGAATGCTGAAATACTTAGGACATGGACTACTTTTAGAAAGAGTGAATCATTTCACATTCTAAAATGAGCATGAGATTTTAGAAATCAGGAATGGAATGACACAACTTAAAGTGAGATGTTTGGTGCAAATTGACAAGTGAAGATTAATATTTATTTAAAAAACAACAGTTGGATCTAGACTCACATAGGAGAGATGTCTCCAGACATATCTATGAAGATATTCCCAGAGAAGTTTGAGCAAAGAATCCACAAACTAAGTCTGAAGAGTACCATCTTAAGAGCTAGAATCCTGGGCTGTTCCATTAAGATGTCAGGAAGTGAAAAGTCAAAACAGAGTCATTTCCGACATCAGTCATTCCATGCAATAATGGACTGTTCCCACATATGGTGAGCTAAATATTCTCTTATTACCTTGAGCTGCTTTTTGCCAGATATTTGGTCACAACTATGAGTAAAAAAAACCCAACATAACAGAGAAGTGAGAAGAGTATTTAAAATATAAAATCAGTAGTAGCCATTGATCAAAATGGTGAGGTCAATGATAATTCACTAGTTTTGCTACTTTAGATGGTAGATAGTTTAATATTCATATATAAAATCACTAGTTAACACATAATATATATCATAAAATGTGCTAAGTATCCAATAAATAATAATACCTTTGTCCCCAAAAGTTTTAGACAAAAGAAAACTAAGATTAAAAAAATGGTGTAATAAGGGTGGTGCTTACCAGTAAGGTCCACAGTTAGGCATTTGGATGCCAAGATCAACTCTACATATTACCACTACCATATGGCATGCTGAGTTTGAGATGCCTGTGCCCAGATGAATAATGGCGCACAACTATATTTTGACCTGTTATTAGTAATAGATAGAGTTACTTAAGGGAAAGGCAAATGCATATTGGAATCATGGCCCCAAAGTAGAAGCTAGGGTGTGTGTGTACTGGCAGGAAGGGTTGAGGTGACTGAATACAACTATGAGGCAGATTTCCACAGGAGTTAAAGTAATGGGGAGAATGTGGAGTCCCAATGTTAAAAAGCATAGAGTTTAGAAACCTACAAGTAGAACATTATGATAGGCAGATTTGGACCCAGGAGTCCCGCTCAAACTAAGGCACCAGCCAAGGACAATACAGGCTGTAAACTTTAAACCCCTACCCAGATCTAGCCAATGGTCAGAACATTCTCCACAGTTGAGTGGAGAGTGGGGTATGACTTTCACAAGTACTCTGGTGCCTCATAATTGACCATGTCCCCTGGAGGGGGAGACCTGGTGGCACTCAGAGGAAGGACAGCAGGTTACCAAGAAGAGACTTGATACCCTATGAGCATATACAGGGGGAGGTAATCCTCCTCAGGAACAGTCATAAGGGGAGGGGATAAGGGGAAAATGGGAGGGAGGGAAGAATGGGAGGATACAAGGGATGGGATAACCATTGAGATGTAACAATAATAAATTAATAAAAAATTTTTTTAAAAAGCATAGAATTTCGATGTGTGCAAAAGATGTCAATCATCAGAGAGGATATCATATCCCTTCTAGGGAGATTCATAGGAGATAAAAGCCCATTGCATCCCAAAGTCAATGTCTACCAAAGAAGGTCAGAAGGGTCTGACTGCATCATGAGCACTATGTTGTCAGGAGAGAGCTAAGAATGAGTGACAGAGCCTCTCACACGTAGATGGATCACCATAATTACTATTATACTAACATGTAGCCTCTCTCTCATTTTTCTAGAGATCTTTCATATGGGCATACTGCCAGAAATATCCTAGACTCTGACCTCTGGATGCCTAGCAGTGTAGAAAAATTTTAATGCAATGATGTTTTGAAGATTTTTTTTTCATTTAAGCCCTAGAGTATGCAAGAGATATATTTAAGTCCACCAAAAGAGCCTCATTTGGTAAAGCACAAATGCCATAATCTTTTCAAATCGGTACTTCTAAAACAGGATCCTTCACACATTTTACATTTCATTTGCTAACTTTCACAGCATGCTTCCTTAAGCCTAACTTCCCACGGAAGAGGGTTTCCAAGCAATTTAATGCGGAAACTGAGAACTGTCTTGGCATTTTCAAGAGGTTTAAACTCTGGCTCCTACAGGACTTCAGAGACAATACTCCACAGATGACCAAACATTCTAGAAAAATAGGATTTCTAATTTTAGATTACATAACCTAATCTTAAAAAAACATAGGTTGGTGCCATCATTTCTCTTTTACTGGGCCTTTTGAGAGGTATTACATTTGAATCTGTGTGGCATTTACCACTTTGTGTGTTCCATTAACTAGCGTTGCGTGGCCTTTTCCTTGTAGCAGAATCTGGCCCTAAAACAAAAGACTTACAATTGCTTCCGGCTCAAGGCTCTGAATCACGAATCACAAAACCATAATATCATGTGTGCTCTCAGGAAACTCAGCACCCCCTAACACCCCAAGAAATGCCTTTCTTCAAGAAGTAAAAATTTTGAAATGAAGAAAACATCATGAATATTTTTTTCATCATACTTGTTTAAGTTTTCTCAGCTCATTTTTTCTGGAAGGAAGTCTCAGTTTTGTAAGTGGTTGAAGGTTTTGGCTCTGAATCACTAGCATCATTTCATAACTGGAGAAAAAGTCCTAAAAATGTGATTCAACCTTATCAATAATCAGTAAATGCTGTTAATTAATTTTTTTGGTCTGGAAGATACAGAGACTAAATTGAGCTTAGGAAAAAGGAAGACTATAGAGTGTCTCACATGATCATTTGCTGAGCCTCTAGTGGGAACATCAATACAGCGTCAGAGGCACCCATACGCAGAACTCCTGAAAAGAGCATGGCAGCAAAGGCAGCCTGCTTCTATGGCTTCAGTGCAAGTTTTCAGCTCCATGCCCAAGTTAAAAATCCCCACAGGAAGAAACATGGTAGATTCAATGCCATCTAGAGGTCACAGAGCCATGATATCAAACCACACACTTTTCCATCTCTTCTCCCATCACGGCTCATACAAGGCACAGGATGTTGTTGTTGTTGTTGTTTTAATTGAAAGTAAAATTGTATACATCATTCTGATCACTGATCACAGTATCCTCTCTTCCATCTTGTTCTCCACTCACCCAAACCATGACCTGCCTTTCCCTTTCTCTATATATAATAAATAGGCAAATAAACTTTCCAGCATCTTGAACACTAGACAATATTGGTGAATGCTCTAGGTAGGCAGGCACCAGCTTGACTTCTGTATTCAATGCAGTATGTAGGTGCTGTCTTCAGCAATAGGGCCTGACTACCAGTTTGTTGAGAGCTAGCAGTAACTGTGGCATAGGCGCAGTCCTCAACAAAAGGGCCTGGCTACCAGCTAGCAATAACTTTGCCAATAGCTTGAGATTTTTGAGGGGTTTCAATGGACAGTTCGATATAACCCATTAACCCATTCGTGGCACATAATTTTTCTTTCTTTTTTTTTTTTTTTTTTTTTTTTTTGGTCTTTTTTTTATTATTTACTTCTTTTTTACGTATATGTTTATAATATCACACACACACACATAAAATAAAGTACATACAGCAAGAAGAACCACAGAACAATCAGAAATTATATTCATGTTACTTTCATAGTGTTTTGGCTGTTTGTATTTGGCAACCTTGGAGAAAACATTTTCCTATTTTGGTGAGTCTAAAATTCTGAATGTAACTCAATATCTATCATATCTCATCTCTCTCCACTTAAAACATCTATCTATCTAAAAACATCTTAAGCCCTAAACATTAGGCTTAATTGTGAAACTCAACTATTTGGTCTTCAACCCCATCAGAGACTTGAGAAGGGGTAAAATTAATTACTTGAGTAAACAGAAAGTACAGGATAGCAACTTCTAAATTTAAAAAAAAGAAAAAAAACAAAAAAAAACCAATGACAGAGACAATTTGCTGCCTGGAAAGTAACCCCATAACTCTCTAGAACATTGGAGCATCATCTTTGGCCTTCTAGCCCAGTATATCTGACCAACATATTTGCGAGGCAGGAACTATTGAGGACATGCTTTCACTGTCTTGGCAGAGTTTGGCAGTCGACTCTGCCTGCATCCAAGCTTGACAAGGTTTAGGCAGAATTCCGTCACTGGTCGAAATGATGCCATTTTGCCCAGTGGCTGGTTTGTCATATTTGAAGCCGTATCCATAAAGGAAGTTCACTGATGTCCATCATCATCCTTGAGGTAGGCTGGGTGCTGCATAATTTTCATTTGGTTGCAAAAGATATCTAATTAGGTAATTCTCTGCCCCATTATTTGGTGACCTCATCTGTATTTCTTTCATATATGCATATATTTTGGGAAGCTTCTACAGTGCTAGGTTTCCATATGAACCCTCAAATTATTCTTGTTAGTTAATCATCCCTCCTTTTGTTTCCTCCCTTAGCCCTTTCATCCCTCTCCGTCAGCATTTAATACTTCCACTCCATTGTCCCCCATCTTTCTGTAGGTTTATATTGTGTTTCAGCTTCTTTCGGGGAACCTTCTCTTTTCCTAGTCCTTTACTTAATACCAAACCTCTGTGCGGCTTAGGGATTATAGCATGCCTATTGAAGACATAAGGCTAACATACAACATTTGTCATTTGGCATCTGGGTTACTTCTCTCAGAGTGAGTATTTTTAGCTCAACCCATTTACTTGCAGATTTCATGATTTTATTTTTGACAGCTGAGTAATATATCGTTGCGTAAATGTACTGTACTGTAGTTCTCCATTCACCAGTTGATGGGCTTCTAGGTTGTTTCCAATTTCTCCGTATCATGAATATGACATCAGTGAGCATGAATGAGCCTGTATCTCTACAGGAGGATGGGAAGTCCTTTGAGTGTGTGTCCAAGAGTAGTATAGATGAATATTCAAGTAGATCTGTTCCCAGCTTCCGGAGGAATTGTCACACTGATTTCTATAGTGGCTCTTCAAGTTTTCACTCCCACCAGCGATGAATAAGTGTTCTACTTTCCTCATAGCCTTGCCAACAAGAGCTACATGATACAGTTTTTCTTTGTAATGTTGCCTGGCATCCTGTTTACATTATCTTTGCTAACT
This sequence comes from Acomys russatus, assembly GCF_903995435.1. NCBI lineage: Eukaryota > Metazoa > Chordata > Mammalia > Rodentia > Muridae > Acomys > Acomys russatus. The sequence goes on from NC_067162.1 coordinate 27,472,555, forward strand.
TCAACACCACTTGGAGAGGTTTTAAAAGAAGTAAATAATCAAACTGTTCCCCAAGACCCCTGATTTACTTAAACTCAAAAGATCTGGAAACTATTTGCTTTCACATTTTATTTTTAAAATTTTTAAATTGAAATTTTTGAAGGGTATATAAATCTATGATCCCTTGGGGCAATTGATGTTGCTTTTAGCAGAAAATAAGGAGGAAAAACAAAATAGAAATATAGAAAATAGAATCTCTGAGGCAATTCAGCCTATGTGTTCCTTCGTGTGACTGCAGGCCAGACTCACCATAGGAATCTGATCTGCTTTCCAGATGACAGAGCCCAACCCAGATTTGATGAGTAAGTGAAAATGTTAGGGAAGCCTTGAATCCCTTCTTTTCTCAAACATTCCTTCACATGGAAGCTGTAAAGAAACATCTACCTCAGCACTGTCATTCAGAACTCTAACTGCATGCCTGTCATCATGCTGGGCCAGTTCTCTATGAAACACAATCTCCAGGAGAATTTGTGAAAACAGACTCTTTATGGATTGCTTTTCAGTAAGCCTGGGTTCAGGACTGAGGAAAAAAAATACTTTTAGCTACTGTTTTTGGTAAATACGGTGTGTCTGGTCCAAGATCCATAGTTTGAAAAACATGAGATTTTTAAGACAGTAGAGTTGAACGTCTCATGGGATCCTGATTTTGGAAAAAAAAAATTCTGAAGTAAAATGCATGCCAATGATCTCAGAAGTCATAAAGGACAGAACGGTATTTTGGGAGGTGAAGGTCGGGGCATGGTAGGTATTTGGAATCATTGCAAATGGAAATCCTTTATGCTTATTAAATATCTAGTTCTATATTACAAAGTGAGGTATCAAGGTAGCTATAGCCCCAATTTCATAAGCCTCACATTGAACTAACACAGTATCAGTAGTATTACTATCTGACACCATCTTCAAAGCTGAATCCTAGTACACAGTTGTACATCTTTCCAGAAGATAGCTGATTTTTTAGAACATTCCATACTATCCCCACTCTACATATCAAGAATTCTGTTGTCAAAATGGCCATTCCTTATATAATCCTTAATCATGAATTAAATTACAGATATCAGCAATCATAATCAATTCATTAAGTTGTACATTTATAAAAATTGTGAAATTTACATTATATACTGAAGTAAACTTCAAAGAAACAAACATAAAGAAACAAGAAATTTTGTCTTAAGACTGTGTCAGCAACCAAGTACACATATTTGCCGTGTATATTTCTTTAATAGCAGAGCAATAAACACAAAAGAAATTGTGGTCAAAGAGCCACACAGACTCATAGAGTATAAGAAAGCTCTGATACTTGTAAGGCATAAGGAAAGTCCTCATAAACGTGAGTACTTAAAAGAGTACACATTGATATGGCAGTGTCACTGATGTCCTTAGAGAATATGAAAATCAAAGTTATAGGCTATAGAGACACCGATGTTTGAGGGACAAAGAATGACCTTTATTGTGGAGCGAGGGAAAGCCGTAGATGAAGCAGAAGAGAAAGGCAAACTCAATGTTGAAGATCTCCTTTGGCCACTTTCATGCTGAAGAATAACTTGCAGAGAGTTTACATCATTAAATTTTTACACTAAATTTTAGAGTCACCTAGAAGACTTGTTTAAGAGGGGGTGGAGAATCAATACCTACATTAAATTGATGAAGTTGGACCCTGCAAGCTTTCATAGCAATTCAAATATTTAACCATGGGTGAGAATTATTGAATCATGACCCTGTAATTGCTGATATTCAAGATGATTCTGGTTTCTAAGTTCATAGATAGGATAGAGAACTGAATTGAGAGAGAACAATTAGGTTTTGGTTGGACATGGAAAATGCTAGTAAGCCACGTGTTCCAATGATGCAGAGGAAAAAAAAAGACATTAAGAAGAATGTCAAGGAAGTAGTGATTCCAGAATGTGATTTCTGATTACAAGTGTTTGTGCAAGGGACTTGGAAGATGCTGGGTGATTCCCCAAGCCCCTGTCCCAGCCATACCTCATTTATTTTTCCCTCTCTTCATTTTCATAGTGCATCTCTGGACAACTTCTGTGAACGAGATACAAATTGAGCAAGACATTTCTTTCCTGTCTTCTAAGCTTGATCACCTCCCTTTAGCAACCACTTTAATACCAAGGATTTGAGCAACACGTCATAGTCTCTTGCTTCCAGTTTAGAACCAGTTCTGTATATTTTTACGGCGAAATAACCAATCATTTTTTTTTGGCAAAGTGAATAGTTACTTAAATATGAAGCCACTATGATGGAATTTTTCCTTCAACTTTAAAGTACATCTACATCTGTGAGAAAATGGCAGGGAAAATCCTTACTGAAATGTAATGCATGCTTAATGCACGGTTTAATACCTCTATTTATCAAAATGTCAGTTGCCAAGCACCCAACACAGGCCAAGACTGTTTCAGGGAGAATGGGGAACTTGCCAGATCAGAGTGCAATGTTTCTGAAAGGCATTCTAAGTAGTTTCCACGTCGAGGCTTATTTCTTTTCCTGAATGTTGATGTCTGTCAAGGTAAAAGTATGGAACAAAACTGAGTAGACATGTATTTCTTTCTACTTCTGACTATGAAAACAGAAATATTAGACACTGGTTTTCTTATTATGAATGATGCTTTTAATGTTTTCCCCCTGTGGAAAGAATAAATGTGGTTAGAGATATAGTTATAATTCTGTCACTGTAATAATAATGTCAACTTCCATTCTTATGGGGCTGTGGATTCAAAAGGGACTGCCATCCTTTTTGAATTATAAAAGGACATTTCTATGAGTCAAGAAATAAAGAACTAAATGACAGACTTATGGTAATAAGGCCTAAAACCTTTCCCTCATCCACTGTCTTCTCTTAGATCTCTTGCCATGATAAACTGACACAGACAAATTGGTAATTAATATAATTTATCTGGTTCATGAGTCTAGAGACTAAGAAGTGAAAGAGTGAGAACCAGAACCTGATGACAGCACTTTTGTTGAGTCATCATATCTTACAAGGGTCACATGGCAAGAGATGACAATGGGGCACAACGAGGACCACCGCACTTTATAACAAGTCCACACTTGGCATAAAATAACCACTGTTATCATAATAACATTAGTGCATTGAGTCCTCAATGTTTACTTCTTATTCAGCCATTCCCAACCGCAAACATACATCACCACTTTAAAAATAAGAGGACAGAGGCTGTGTCTCAGTTCCTGTTTTGTCTGGAAATAGTCTTTTAATTAAGAAAGAAAGTCATTTGCAAACCCTTGAATAAACATATGAAAACCATCACACATAATTTTTTTCCTCTTCCTTTTTTTTTGTTTATATACATTTATTGCAGAATGTTTCAAGGACTTGATCTTATAGCCTGTTTTGTCTGACAAAAATCAAGCACATGGAATGACTGTACATCTAAAGGAGATAGCCAGAACCCAAGACCATACATGACAAAGAATTTCACATCTGAAACACTTACATAGTCTTCTCATGGTAGTAGCTTAGGTAACTTATAATAATTACAATAAACAGAAATTGTCATTAAATGTAGCAGGTACTTGTTAAGATTAAAAATGGCACACCATCTCTCTCTCTCTCTCTCTCTCTCTCTCTCTCTCTCTCTCTCTCTCTCTCTCTCTCTCTCTCTCTCTCTGGATTCAGTATAATAAATTACCCACAGGCTTGCAAATGATGCATTTTATAATTGAGCAAAACAGATCGATTTTAGGGGTCCTTATTTATATGCAAAACAGTCTTTTTGAGAATGGTAAACTTGATTAAATCTCTTTAAGTGCAAATCACAAATATCTTCTTCTCACCAGACATAACTACCCAATTAATGAATAATTTATTCCAAACAAGAATAGTAAAATTCTAATGTGCTCATGATCCAGATGGAAGAAAGAGTTAAATAGAGAAAACAACCAGACATATATACAGGGAAAAATGAAATTGAAATTTGAAAAATATTCCACATGATAGTGTCTCAGCTGGTATAAATGTCTCTCTCTCTCTCTCTCTCTCTCTCTCTCTCTCTCTCTCTCTCTCTCTCTCTCTCTCTCACACACACACACACACACACACACACACACACACACACACACCTGACACAGGCTATGATAATAGCGTGAGTTTAAGGAGAATTCAAAAGGTTTATGTTGAAGATCAGGCTTTATAGAGGAAAAGAATTCTTCAGAAAAGGCATTAACAATGTATTATATATGTAAAACATGTCTGTAATGTAATCTCTTTAGGTAGCCCCAACCTACACCTCTGCCTACATTAAAAAATGTAGGTCTCATTGCAATGTGAGTGGGGTAATTTTACAATGTCCCACCCTGGATGAAGAGTTATAGGCAGTGGATGACTGTTGAGGGACAGGAGGTAAGTTTTTTCCAGGAATAAGCATTCCAGTCTAGGATATGTTATCCTATCCCAAATAATAAGCCTAAAACATGTGTTTATAATAAGGATGCTAAATGACTCTTTGGTTGTGTGCATATGAGCATGTGCATGTGTTGTGTGCATGTGTGTGTGTATGTGTGTGTGTGTGTGTGTGTGTGTGTGTAATGATTAAAGAAGAGAAGGTTATAAATTTAAGGGTGTAAGGGCTCAGGACTATTTTGATTGAGGAGTGGGAGGAACTGGAAATAATTGAACTATAGTCCTCATACAGGACTTTCTCAAAAGAAACTATTTAAATTAAACAGAAAAAAGAAAAAAAAATAGGTCTTTTCCAATGACTACCCAATAGCTAGGACATGATAGTCTATGTAAGTTTTACCTACCTGCACATCATTCATTATATATATATATATATATATTCATATATATATATATATATATATATATGTACATATATATGTATATATTTCCACCCAAAAGAGAAATGAATGACAAGAAGAATCTTGTGTGTCAGCAAAGGGCAAAGCCTGGTATATGTCAATCATGGCATCTAAAAATGTCCATTGCACTGCCAAACTGACTGACATTTCTGACTTTGAATATACCATATAATGAAATCCATGAGGATCTGGAAGGATGGCTCAGTTGGTTATGTGCCTAATTTACAAACAAGAGGTCCTGAGTTTGAATTCCCAGCAACCATGTGAAAAGGCAAGTGCTATAGCAAACAACTATAACCTTAGAGCTATAGGGACAGAGAAAGGTAATGTCCAGAGCTCCCTGGGCCTGATTAGCATGTATAGCAGTATTCCTTGGTTCCAAAGGCTTAAGAGAAATATAAAGACTCCTGCCATCACTGTGGGGCTCACTATGTATAATCATGCGAAACATAGATGCATAAACATATACTATGTGCACACCCACAAAATGTGAGCAGTTCTCCTGGGGACAACCCATAGTGGCTGCAAATCTGTGATGCATTACTTCCAGTCAATTCTATTATGACTCTGCATTGTATACCTACATAAAGTTGATTTTATTTCATATTTTTTTAAAAAAAGAGCTACTTTCGTGTGCTGATGATTTAGAATACATAGCATAATTTATTTTATAATAGAAATAAACATTTGAAAAGAACTTCCAGATCTTCTCAGATCTTTGGAGCCCTGTTCAGACCTTGTGATGTCCCAGTATACTCATTTGCTCTCCTGTAGACTTAAGAACATTATACAGTTCACGGTCTACTATTCCCATACAGTGAAGAGTATGACATTCTGCTATTCACTCAAAACTATGTATATTTATCACCAAAAGGCATGGCTCCCATTTGCCTGAACTGAGAGAATTTATTTAAAGCTTGTTTCAAATTGTTTTAAGTTAGCAAATTATCCAATTCTACACAAATAACAAATCTAGTGTGAACAATGCTCATGGTTAACACGCATCCATTCTTTGCAATATGAATCTATTGAGCACATATGATGGAGGGCCCCATGTCTAAGCCAATGTTGCTGGACAAAATGTATAAGGTTCCCCCATAATACTCACAGTTAATGGAAGTAGGCAATGGATTCTCATATATGGCACGATATTCAAAGCTCAGGTGGCAAAGCATGTATTTGAGTGAAGAAAGCCTTTCTAGAGGATAAAAATACTTGTTAGCAAATCTAACATGTCTTTTTCTTCTGAATTCAGCATAACAAATTACCCATAAATTATAGAATGGGGCATTCTGTTATGGAAGAAAACAAATCAACTCAGAATCCACATTCATAAATAAAGTCGGGTTTTTGATACTGGTACCAACTTGAGGTGGTATCACTTATGTGGGTGTTGAAGATTGTTTTTCAAGGGATAAAACAGGCAAATTATAAGGGGTCATTCATCTCCTCCAGTGATGCCTCAAATATCCTGAGATGAGGAAAGTGATCAATGATCAGAATGGACCAGGCTTTTCTTCTACTACAGATGGAGGGTGTGATAAAGTCAGAGGTCCTCTTTGCCTGACAGTTGTTTCTTCTTTTCAAATAAAAGCATGTAAGAATTATTTCTCCTACAGATGAGCAAAGAGCAGGCTACACTTATACCATATAATCAGGATTAATCTAAATAGTGTCACAGAGCACTTTTTGGAAGAGGTGGTTATTACTGTTTTGGCTAAGGGGATTGTTACACTTGGGGCTACTATTTTGGTAGAAAACAGAGTAATAGCACTGCATTTTTTAGTGGTTTCAGGTATCAGCAGCCAAGAGCAGGTTGTGATGGTATTGACAGTATATGCTCCGTAAATGCAGAAGGAGAGACTGAAAATCCTGCTGTCAAACGGCTCATGTTAGAGATCTTCTTCAACAGGAGTTCTGCGTGGTCAGGCATCACTTTGTGTTTGGAGAGTTCACTATCACAGAGTTAAGAAGGCAAAAGCAACGTACTCCTTAGCACAGAGCCTGTGAGAAAACAGAAACAGACAAGGGCTGTAAACTATATCCACACTTGAGCATGGTATGACTGTTTCGGATCATTGCGTATGTGTCACAGCTCCTGAGGGAATGAGATTTCCCAAGCTGATTCACGTCTTCTAAAACATCTTGTGGACAGCTCCCTATTGGGGCTCTCTATACAATTCTTTACCAGGATGCCTCAAAGTTGTCAAGATAATCAAAAACAAAGAGAGTGTGACAAGCTGTCACAGTCAGAAGCCCGAGAAAACTTGACAACTAAATATAACATGGCATGCTGGTTGGCATTACAGAATACGAAAATGAACATTAAATAAAAATACAGACATCTGAATAAAGTATAGATCTTTAGTTTAAAAAATGGCATCAGTGTTGGTTCATTAATTATGTTATTTGTACCTTATGAATGAAGGTTATCTATTAAAGGGGTTATATATTAAAGAGGTTATCTATTAAGAGGTTATCTATTAAAGGGACAGTGGCTGTGAAATGCAGATGAATCTGCATCTCTGCATTTATCCTGTAAATTAAAGGTGTTCATATATATAACTTCATTTTCAAATTAGTCCCATCATTCACTACATAGATGTGTACTTTTTAAAAAACTTTCATAACCTATTATTTAAACAATGTACAGAATGAAAGCCCTTGTTCATACTAAGAGTTCTTCTAGGTGCTTATAGAAAAGAAATTTAAAAATATTTCTCAGGGCTGTGGATGTAGAGTCCTTGTCTAGCATGCCTAAGTTCTTACGTCTCAGAATCACAAACTTTCAAAGCAGTAGGGTAAGATAAACAAATAAAATCTAAATTTAAGGCTGGCATAGTGGCACATTCCTTTTATCCCAGCACTCAGGAGGCAGAAGCCGACTGATTGCTGTGAGTTCAAGGTCAGCCTGGTCTACAAAGTGAGTCCAGGACAGCCAAGGCTACACAGAGAAACTCTGTCTCAAAAAACAAACAAACAAACAAAAATCTAAAATTAATATATCCCTCAGTGCTAAATCCACTAGAAGAAACAAAGCAAGAAAATGATAGAGGATAGAGATTTGACAGAGAAAAAGAGGCAGTTGACTCAGGCAAGTAGCTAATGGTATTGTTAGAGTGGCTGGCAATGTAAACATCTTAAATCAGAACATCCTATCTGGAAATGGACTGACATATGGAATCTCTGAGGCAAGAACAAACTTGAAGTGAACTAGGAATGGCGAACTACCCACTATCACTGGAAACAATGCCAGTGTACCTCAAATCCCCAAAAAAGCAGTTTAGCGTTTAACCAAGAATGTTTACAAGCTACTAGAGGATTGTATTCAGGACATAAAAATTATATTTATAACCCTGAAGATGTGGACCAATAGTCAGTAGCACCTGTTGCAATAGCAAATGACCCATGGTCAATTCCCAGTACCCACATGATTGCTCACAATCTCAAATTCAGTTCCTAGAACTTCTGGCTTCCATGGGGGGTTACATACAATGGATATATGGACAAATGTAACCAACACAGCCATACCTATAAAATAAAAATAAATAAATGTATTTAAAATGATACTTACTATTTCTTAACATTCTAAATATGTTTTCATTCTTCTCAAAGTTCTGAATAAGTTATTCATACACCTATTATTTACATTCTACAATTGTGTTGCTATTATCCATCAAATTATTATATTTCTGCTGAACTTCAAATTAACTTTGAGATGGTAATGTGATTCCCCATAAGTATTTCAGTACAATATAATTAACTAAAATTCAACACATTTAATGGTTTCCTTTCTCTCCATAAACTTTATACATACTCTTACATGCACAATCTGAGGGCTGGACATGTAGCACACAAATTAGGCTTTTCCTAACATCCGCGAGGTCCTGGATTTAATCTTAAAGTCTTTGAAAAAAAAACTGTAATCATGAAATGCATAAACATATTGGTATTGATCCCATGAGTTTTGCTAAATAAACAAATGCTTATGACATAGCATATTACATCACCACAGGAACTCCTCCCATGCCCCTTCTCAACTCCTTCTCAGTCTCATCTACATTTGCAGACAGTCTGTAGGCCATTAGCTCCATTTCTAGTTATTGCTACAGGAGCAATATAAAAAAGGTTAATAAAAGATATGTTCAAGAATTGTGAGTTTCATTGACGATGTGCCCAAGTGAAATTAACCAAGTTATCCACCAATCGGCAAATCAATTAAAGTGGTATAGTAAAATGATTCATGTTTCCAGCATTAAAAGTTAATTAATAAAATAAAAATGTAGGATGTTGAAGATAAATCAGTAAACAAAGACAAACACAAACAAATATATATATGTATACACACACAAACACACACATACACACACATTATGTTACTGTGTGAAGAAGAAGAGTAGAAAAGAAGCTAATGATTTTTAATGAATGAATAAGAATTCAGCTTTTAAAATACTTCCTTCCTGTTCAGGGCAGAAGTGACTTTATCAAAGGAATGAAGCCAAGAGTTCATATCCTGCCCTACCCCATTCCTTTTGATTCTTAAGCAGAGTCTTCAACAATTGTGGAATGGCTAAATAGGGAGCTAACTATTGGTAAGGAAACCAATTATGGGAGCACCCCTCCAGGTTCATGTGGTGAGACACCATTCTCCTTGTCAATGATCAGAAACTCAATATGATTGTAGTGATCAAGGCTGAGGAGTCAAAAGCCTTTTGGGATGTGATTGGAATTTCAGGGTATCAGAGTTAGGCATCCATAAATGAATCCTGGTGGCTTTATCAGGAACAGAGACAAACAGAATATGTATGACTGATCTATCTGTCTCTTAATGCTCGTGTCACCTTCAAACTCTGTTAGAAGGCTGTCACCACATGTGAACTTTGACCTTCAGTCTCTAGAACTGTAAGATAAATAAAGCTCTTTTGTTTTAGAGTTATACAACCTTGGTTTTTTGTTAAAAGATTGCTGTGGCATCCTGTAAAGACAATACTCTACGTGCTTCATGGGTATGCTAAGATTCTCCAACAGAAACTATCGAAGAGATATTGAAACATGCTCTGCCATTGTTAGGACCTGGTATTCTCTCAAGATTTTTAATAAAAATGTTTGCTCATTCTCCTGAAAAAGTAATGCCTGTTCCTAGGCAGTATTTTTCATCTTTCACTCATTTTGGTCTCAGCATAAACTTGGGTGGGGTTATTGTAAATTCTGAGTCCTTCGTTTAGATATGAGGAAGTCAGAAAGAAATCGGATCCTGGGCAAGGTGCCAAATTAATGGCATGATGAAGATTTAGGAAGACCAGAAAACATATCCAAACAAAACTGTGATAGGAGCCTGGACAATCTAAAAAGACTATCATGCACTTAGTTGGGACCAGGACAACGTGAAGGTATTAGTATTGGTTAAAGGCTACTCATAATTGATGCCAGAGTTTGGAACAAAAGTCTTTAAATTACATATATAGTTCATTAGAGCTATCCTTTGTGTGTAAAATATTATGTGATAAGTTCAAGCTCATTTGTTCCTTATTCTCTCTGTAAATGGGAAATTTTTTCTCTTTTTTCATTTTTTATTTGAAAAATAATTTATTCAGATTACATCCTATTGTTATCCCCTCACTTGTACCTTCCCATTTCTCCTTCCCTCCTTCTTTCACCCTATTTCCCTCTCTTAGACCTGTGACAACAGGGGACTTCCTCCCCCGCCATATGATCACAGCCTGTCAGGTCTCATCCATATAGCCTACTGCCCCTTCTTCTTAGTGCCACCAGGCCTTCCCACCAAGGGAAGTGGTCAAATAGAGGGCAACAGAGTTCGTGTCAGAGTCAGTCCCAGTTCTTCACACAACTGTGGGGAATGCACTATCTCTGGCTAGATCTAGGCGGGTTGAGGTTTACTGCATTCATTGTCCTTGGTTGGTACAGCAGTTTGTACAGGCCCCCCTGGGTCCGAATCTGCTAGCCTTGATGGTCTTCTTGTAGGGTTCCTGGACCTTCTGGGTCCTTCTATCTCCCTATTTTTCCATACCACTCTCACATGGAGTCCAATAGTGAGTCCCAGCATCTGTCCTGATCCCCCACTGAGTGAAGAGTTTCAGAGGACATGGATGTTGGACTAGTATCCAATTATAAGTGAGTATATAACATGTGTGTCTTTCTGGGTCTGGGTTAACTTACTCAGGATGATCATTTCTAGTATCATCCATTTACCCTCAAATTTCAAGATTTCCTTGTTTTTAATGGCTGAGTAGTATTTCATAATATAAATGTACCCACAGTTTCTTTATCCATTCCTCGATGGAGGGACCTCTTAGTGGTTTCCAGGTTCTGGATATTACGAATAAAGCTGCTATGATTATAGTTGAGCAAATGTCCTTGTGTGGTGGAGCATCTTTCGGGTATATTCCAAGGAGTGGAATTGCTGGGTCTTGAGGTAGCCCTGTTCTCAATTTTCTGAGAAAGCACCACATTGATTTTCAAAATTGTAGTACAAGTTTACACTCCCACCAGCAATGAAAGAGTGTTCCCCTTTCTTAACATCCATATCAACATGTGCTGTCACTTGAGTTCTGGATCTTAGCCATTCTGATGGGTGTAAGATGGCATCTCAGAGTTGTTTTGATTTGCATTTCCCTGATGACTAAGAATGTTGAGCATTTCTTTAAGTGTTTCTCAGCCATTCGATATCCTCTGTTGAGAATTATCTGTTTAGCTCTGAACCCCAATTTCTTAATTGGGTTATTTGGTTTGGTGGTGTTTAATTTCTTGAGTTCTTTATATATTTTGGATATTAGCCCTTTGTCAGATGTAGGGCTGGTAAAGATCTTTTCCCAATCTGTAGGCTGTCACTTTGTTCTGTTGACAGTGTTCTTTGCCTTACAGAAGCATTTCAGTTTCGTGAGTTCCCATATATTAATTGTTGACCTTAGTGCCTGGGCTGTTGGTGTTCTGTTCATGAAATTGTCTCCTGGGCCAATGAGTTCAAGGCTCTTCCACACTTTTTCTTCTAACCAACTTAATGTCTCTGATTTTATGTTGAGTTCTTTAATCAATCCACTTGGCCTCCAGTTTTCTGCATGGAGATAAATATGGATCTACTTGCTTTTTTCCATATGTAGACATCACAGTTAGACCAGCACCATTTGTTGAAAATGCTATCCTTTTTCCATTGTATAGATTTAGCTTCTTTGTCAGAAATCAAGTGCCCATTGGTGTATGGATTTATTTCTGGGTCTTTGATTAAATATCATTGATCAACCAGCCTATTGCTATGCCAGTACCGTGCTGTTTTAATTATTGTTGCTCTATAGTACAGCTTGAGATCCAGGATAGAGATTCTTCTAAAGGATCTTTTATTGTACAGGATCATTTTAGCTATTCTGGATTTTTTTTTTCCACGTGAAGTTGAGAATTGACCTTTTTAGATCTTTAAAAAGTTGTGTAGGTACTTTTATAGGCGTTGCATTTATTCTGTAAATTGCTTTTGGTAATATGGCCATTTTTATTATGTTAATTCTCCCAATCCATGAACAAGGGAGACATTTCCATCTTCTGATATAATCTTCGATTTCCTTCTTCAGAGAGTTGAAGGTTTTTTTTTGTTGTTGTTGTTGTTGTTTTTTTTTTTTTTTTTTTTTTTTTCATACAAGTCTTTCACTTGCTTGGTTAGAGTTGTACCTAGATGCTTTATATTATTTGTGGCTATCTTGAAGAGTGTCATTTTCCTAAATTCTTTCTCAGTTCCTTTGGATACAGGAGGGGTACTGACTTTTGTGAGTTTATTGTGTATTCAGTCACTTTCCTGAAGATGTTTATCAGCTGTAGGAGTTCTCTAGTAGAATTTTGGGGGTCACTTCTGTATACTATCATATCATCTGCAAATAGGGATAATTTGACTTCCTCCTTTCTGATGTGGATCCTCTTTATCTCCTTTTGTTGTCTTATTGCTCCAGCTAGAACTTCAAGTACTATATTGAAGAGGTGTGGAGAGAGTGGGCAACCTTGTCTAGTCCCTGATTTTAGTGATGTTTCCTTGCGAAAATCTTATTGTATTCTTTATAAGCTAGTTATTTCTGTACTTAGCAAACAATGAAAAACGTCACCATGCAACCATATTTAGCCAATGACAAGATTTATTAAGTCTATGTGTGTCTTTATATTCATATGAAATCATATGCTATAAAACAATTGTTTTCATCTAATTAACATTTATATTTTCCAAGCAAGTTGACTTGTATCTGTATAATTTCTTTATTTATACCATATTTTATGTTGCAAATATAACCTATTACTTGTGATAACTGTACTATTAGTGAATATTTAGTTGGTTCCCAGCTTTTTTGCTTTTCTGTTGTAGACTTGTTAATTTTGTTTGAAAATGAGGCTTTAGCTGGGTTCTAGAGTACCATTTAAACACATTTCTCTCATTCCTAGTAACAGGAGTTTATAAATGGCACTACTTAGAGAACGAAAAAGGTTTCTAAAAGCTCAGGTGCTGCCCAGCAGCTGATGCTTGCAGAATTTTAGCCCACATAATGCAGGGCTCATTTATCAAGGCACAGGGCTCAAGCTACCAGGAAGCAGTTAAGAGTAAGAACACCTGGCTTCAAGCTCAGGTTACTAGGAGTTAGCTCTGAGATTCTGGTTAAGTTCCTCAGCCTTTGTCAAACTTCATACACATCTCTTCTTTAAGGAAATAGTGTTAGATTATCCTGGTGAACTTTTTGAAGATCTTATGAAATCAGAACTGTGGTATTATAGAGATGATTATTTATCTGTATGTAATCACTGTGATGATACAGTACTTATACATGACAAAGATTTCTGGACAAACAACAAAGAGTAGAAGGTTATATTAAATAAACTTTCAAGCTATCTGACTCCTTTTAGGTGGTTGTCTATATTTGTACATAGTTCAGGTCTTCACACCCAAGTCAAAGCTTTGACAAGTCTACCAAACAAATTGCTCAGCATACAGCATAACTATAACATGCTAACAAGATTTGTATATGTGTTGAGACGTTTTATGTGGAAGTAAACTGGCAAAAGTTGCTACACATATGCGGGTTTTCCTGAGCTGGCCCGTTTCCCAGCACAGATTATGTCCTGTACTCACTGAAGTCAACTTATGTCGGAATGTTCAAGGAGCACTGACTTCCAACAGGAGAGAGGTGGTGTTGAAACCAGAGAAGGGGATTAAGCAAAAAGTTATATAACAATGCCCAAAAGACAGAAAGCTTTCATGGCATCTTGACTTATTCTTTCTTCTTCACATTCCATCACTGGTGAAAAATGGCTTACACGAAATTGGTTCATAAATCTTTTAAACCATAATGCTTACTGGACAGAAACAGAGTATGACCCACTCTTACTGAAACTTCCTGTCTTTTGCAGATACCTGGACCCTTAAGAAGAAGATGATGACTAAAGAGGTGAAGGATAAAAATAGTTTACCTATGGGTGGTGCACAATCGTATGATCATCCTATTATTAATTTACTGCTTTTCTTAGAGCACATTTATGTATTGAAGGAATATTTATATCTTATACATAATGCTTTGGAAATTTTCTCATTGAGCCTTAACATTGGATCATGTGTCTATTATTCAATTCATTTGCACATGATAATGTAATATTCAGAGTGTGTGGAACAGCTGGATCAGGTCTCTAGATTTTCTGAGCCCAGGTGATGTTTTCAAAGTCTCTCTGCAGGAACACAGTGGCATGATCCTTTGATTCTTACTGTACAGATGGCTGTTAGAGAGTCACAGGAAATATAGAAGTCCAGGAGCTGTCAGGGAGCTCCAGGCTATAAGCAGATGCCTCTGCTGTGAACTGTAAGTGTTAGGGAACAGAGGGGCATACCAGGAAGCAACTTCAGGGAAAGAGAAGAGTCTGGGATGGAGAAAGGGGGCACCCCAGAGAGCTCTATATATGCTAGTCTCAGAGCTGTATCAGCAGACTTCCATTTAGAAATACCTAAAAGAGATATCTACACTTTCTTGGACCTGGTTGCTCGATTCTTGGTGGTCTCTGTGCATAAATATGCTGAGCTTAATTCCCATGTCCACTGTATGGAATAACTTTCCTAATTTTCTATTTCTTACTAATGAGATAAGCTACATTATTCATTTGCACCAACTGATATGACGTTTATGACTTTGTTGAGAAACAACATGCATAATCAGCATTAGTACACTGGTCATCTTCCATCATTTACATGGTGTTGGATATTATATAGGGCTAAAGAAAGTATAGTGTTTTTCATGCATTATCCTCATGTTGCTTTATTGGGGGTTTTTGTTTTGTTTTGTTTTGTTTTTTTGTTTATTTCTGAGTTTTGTTTTTTGACTCAAGCTAGAGCAGCGGTTCTCAACCTTTCCAGTGCTGTGACCCTTTAATACACTTCTTCATGTTGGGATGAACCTCAGCCATAAACTTATTTTGTTGCTACTTCATAACCTCAATTTTGCTATGGTTACAAATCATAATGTACTTTTCTTTGAGGGAGAAGTTTATAGAATCAGTCGAGACCCACAGGTTGGGAATCGCTGTGCTAGAGTTCCATGGGGGAAACCTTCAGTTGAGAAAATTGCTCCATCAAATTACCTTACACAAGTTTGAGAAGTATTTTCTTGATAAATGTTTGACTTGGAGAGCACAGCCTACTGTGGGTAGTGCTGTCTCTGGGCATAAGGTCCTGAGTTGTATAAGTAGGCTGAGCAAGGCCTGGGAACCAAGTCAGTATGCAGTATTCCTCCATGGCCTCTGCTTCAGTTCCTGCCTCCAGATCCCTAACTTGAGTTCCTGCTCTCATTTCAAGTCTTGGCAAACCATGATCAGAATATGAAAACCAAATAAATCCTTTTCTCTCCAAGTTGCTTTTGCTTATGATAATTTATGACAGCAATGGTAATTCTAACTAAGACATTTCATTGCTACGGTATTTTTCCTGCTAGAGTATAGAGTATTATTTAACACATTAATATCAGATATATTGTTTAGGTTGATATATAAGCATACAGCACATATTTATTAACAATTAAACACTTAATTTGTATGCATTCAAATGTAGATGCATAAAATTAATATATATTATGGTCCACCTACAAAAATACTTCTCTCTCTCTCTCTCTTTCTCTCTCTCTCTCTCTCTCTCTCTCGCTCTCTCTCTCTCACACATACAAACACAAGTATTAGCAATAATGAGTCATTACAATATCTTAATTAAGGATAATATATAAAACAACTTCCTTTACAATCAGTGACCTAACATTGGCTGAGGAGGTAAACTAATATACTTAAAATTTATCTGTAAGCCCAAGCAATAAAAGAGAACAACTAAAAATAAGACAAACAAGTATTCCCTTCTAGTTAGCCAGCAGCTCTGTGATGATCAAAGGCTAGATATCTAATTAGGAAGGGCAAATTGAGGAGGACTTTAATGAATCAAATAGTTTAGGATCTTTCATTTGCAAGTGAGAAAAACTTGTGTGCAAATGAGATCACAGTTCACAGAACTGAGAAGTCTGTTGTCTGCCTTTTATTGTCTATTATAGAATCTAGAAATTTGAGCTTTAAGGGCTCTGACATCTCTTTTGGGGGCTGAGCCCTACATCTCTTTATGTGAAAAGTCAGTCTATTCAAACTGGGAACTTGGAGATCTATATGCAAAAAGAAGGGGATCCTTTCTTAAAAGGCATGGAGTAAATCAAAAGGGAGATGTTCTTCTTGGACCAATTAGTGAGGCCAGGAAATGGAATGCTCTAGATAACTTGGGTCATATTCCTAGCTTCTTGAGAACTGACAGTCACAGCCAGGAAAGACAAAAAAAAAAAAAAAAAAGATTTCTTGCAGAAAAGTTTAGTTCTAAAAATCAAGAGGAAGAGAAAAAGAATAAAGTTAGATACTAAGATTTCAATAAAATTCAGTTATCAAGGATCCCGGAAGACAGGCTGAGACCAGTATAAGGGGCCTGTATAGGGAACATACCATGAAAGCTATGGGAATAAAAACTTGGCAGATAGAGGGTGAATAGTAAGTTTGTCATCTACCCAGCTAAACTAGAGTTCCTCACGGCTACGCTGCTTCAATTGATGAAGCAATGTTTGTCTCAGTATTCAGCCAATAGCATAGTACATGTGTCCAACAGTGGACATGGGAATTAAGCCCAGCATATTTATGCACAGAGACCACCAAGAACTGAGCAACCAGGTCCAAAAGTTGTCTTGTTTTGTTCAATGAATGAATGAATGACTGAACAGACAGTTAAACAAATACATGCTTTCACCTTAAAATTATTTTCCTGTTTTGTAGGTATTGAAAGTGTGTAGGCGCGCTGTTTAGCTCCTTCCCTGAGGCCATGCGGCTCATGGCAGAAAGGATTTGATATCGGAATCAACCCTCATTCCATATCGGGCTCTCTTGCCACCATCCTACAACTTTCTCTTTTAAAACTGTGCCTGTTTTCTAGGCTGACTCACAGAAACCTGACAACAGAGGATTCATGGCCAAGTTTTATTTCCAGCATATCTCTTTTGTTCCTTAACTTTTCATGAAAGAATTTGAGCTAAGTTCCATTTGTATACCAGTAACTCAGAGGCTTCTAAACACTTTCACATCAGAAGGAAACTTAGAATCCATTTAGTCTAGAGGAAATTGTAGAGTAAACTGCAGCTAAGTAACCTTTCCTGTCTGAGAGAGAAGGGTGGGGCCCACCTCCTCTCTTTTTTGGTGTCCAGTGACTGAATGACTGTTGAATCGATTTTTTTCAGGCATGACTCTAGAAAATGCCCAGTGGACTCTCACTTCAACAGAGGCTTAGAAGATTAGGAAAATATAAGACAGAGCACACAGTCTGTCCCCATGGTGCAAACACAGAATCATAGATCTTCTGGGCCCAGCAAAGCTGGAAGTCACTAGGATCTGGCATATGGAACCTTTAGTTCCTTTAGAAGTATCAAGACTCAGGACTGTTATTTTGCTCCCATCACAGCCACCTCTTCTTTTTTTTTTTTAATCTCTTGTAATTTTGTAAAGAAAGCCAGTTTGGTTCAACAATTCCATCAAAGAGATTTCCTGAAGGGTAGCTGGAGGGTGCTGTGGAAACCAGGAATTGCACTGTGTGTGCTCTCTACAGTTCTTTCAGAATATACTTAAGACAGGGACATTCTGCTTCCACTCCTCTCCCATTCACAGATTTGGTTTAAAGAAATATCCATGTTTTTGTTGGTGACCTTTAAAAGTAAGACTCCATACCTTCAGCTTTACACAGAGTTTAGGGAGGCCTGGTGTTGTTGGTTAATGCTGAATTAAAGTGTGATATGGCACCTGCTACTCATCAAATATTCTTGTGTGTTTCATAAGCATTCAGACTTCAGAAGACTATGCCAAAACTGTGAAAATATAATCTTTGAGAATCCTAGAGCATTTTAGAATTCACTGGAAGTGGCTTTGTTAAATGGAAAGAGAAAGCATTGGCCTACTCAATCTCTTCACTTTGGACAAATCCACACCATAAAATAGCCGGTGGGAAAAACTCACTGATCATTACCATGGGAACTTGTGTCTCAGGGAAAAGTTGCATGGAACATGCTGCCATGGATGCTAAGAGTCAGTTGTGCATCCAAGGGGATCTTAATAGTCAGGAGTGTGAATAAAATGGGCAGGTGGGTGTAAATTAGTGTACTGGTGCAGCCAGTATAGAAATTTTCATAGATGTTCCTTAAAATAACATAAAAAAGAATGTTTACATGGTCTAGCTATACCACTTCTAGATACCCAAAGGAATAAACTAGCACATCATGGAAATACATGTTTACTTCAGCACAGACACCTGTATACTGTATTGGGAAATTATTCTTAATAGTAAAATCATTGAATCACCCTCTTGTGCCTACCAGCTGATGGATGAATAAAGATATTATAGTGTTGGTACATGATAAAATTTTATTTAGCCATAAATAAGAACAGAGTTACGTCATTTGCTAGAATATGGATGGATTCGAGGTCCTTGTGTTTTGAGTAATAAGTAAAAAATGCAGGCTTTTTTATGAGAATCTAGTTAGAATCCATGTGTTTGTATAAATTTATGCATATGTGCAGATTACTGGTATGCCATATATGTAAATTTATCTATTCACTTGACGTAAAATTGGAAAGATGACAGTTTAGGAAGACAAAAGAACCAATGAGAAGTAGAATTGGAGGAAAAGAAGGTGGCAGCATATTGTAAACATGTACGGAAACATCTTACTAGAATCTGTTGTTTTGTAAACTGGATTGATTAAAAGTACAAATGAAAATATTTCAAAATTAGTTGTGGTAGTACATTAATCCTGCACATAGATTTCTTAGAAGTTTATCATCAGAGCTTTCCTTTGATATAATTTGACTTTACCCTGAGTGAATTATTCAGCCCATTGAATTAGTTGCTCTCCTTATTACTGTGACAAAATACATGGCTAAAGCAACTTAACATAGGAAAAGGCTTCACGGTTCTCGTAAAGGGCAAAGGTTGAGGGATATATGGATAGACAGTGAAAGATAAGCGATAAATACCACAAAGTATGCTTGAAAAAGCCATAGGGAAGCATGTTATGTATAAGCATATTTGGTTTAAATTGAACTATGACACAGAGTAATAATATTCCCCCCAAGAGTCTGAAACCCTCCTCAACACCCCCCCCCCCAAATTTTTGATGCTAGCTTAATAAATTTCTCTTTGCATTATTGCTCAGGGTGGGTTCAAGTATCTCCTAAACCACAGTATAGTTTATTGTTTCTGTTTTATTTATCCTCCCCAAATTTGAGAGGGAATCCATGACTGGTACAACAAAATTATATTATCCATGGCTGGAGGAACTATAGAGCTTTGAGGAATTTATTACTTTCATTTTCCTAAATTAATAGAATTATAACTGTGTTCTAAACATTTATCCTTTAGAGGCACAGATAAGTTTAACTCTCATTAAAGATCTTTGTTTGTTTGTTTTGTTTGTTTGTTTTCAGCTAACAAAGGGTACTAAGAGACCTACTACTGCCCGGAACTCAGAGAATATGTGACTACAGAATGCCTGACTACAACTGATACATCTGCTAACAACCTACTCACACTCCAGTTCCAGGGTACCAGGGTATCAGACACATACTTTTTGTCTTTGTGGGCACTGCACACACATGGTGCGAGGATATGCATGCAGGCATAGCACTGAGACACAGGAAATTACAATAAATAAATCTACGTTAAAAGATTGAGAGATGCTACTATTGTCCCAATTTCTTTCCAGGTGTAGATGTACTGCAGCTGGGTGTTTTCGGGACATTTCATTCTGTGACTAACAATCTGAGAATTGTTGAGCTGGAAAACTGAGTGTCTTGGTCATTAAATGTGCTAAAATCTCACAAGTATTTACTCACGAGTTTCATTTTATGGATTGGAAGACTGAGGCTGAGACAGTGGTACAATAAAGTATTATAGCAGATCTCAGCTGACTAAAGACTCTGGTTAATAGGAAAACAAACATTTTCTTATTGTTATAAGAGCACTTGGGTTTTTAGTCACCCCTATCTATGCTGTTTAAAATAGCCCAAATTTTTCACCATACAGAAGTCTCTGGTCTTTAACCCAGGGTGTCCTAGGCATTAGATAAGAGACAAGACTGGAAAAAATTCTTCACTTCAATTGTGGCACAGTATTGTGCTTTAAGGCTGTTTGGCAGGAACTTGTGAGGAATTGATGGAGGCCTGTTTGCTTAGCTTTAATACTGAAGGTCAGAACTGCCCTCCCTGGAGATGTGGCATTAATATTCACATCATCTTTCCACTATCAAAGGCTCCTTGTTAAAGGCTCTTCCAGAGCCCTCAATGGCAGCTTTGTTTACTTCCTTAAGGATCTCTTCAAAAAATTAACAGATACCTACTTTATATATGAGACTCAGTTGGTGGCAAGAGACGGAATACTAGACTCAAACTCATTTAAGTGGAGAGAATTCTTTTTTTTTTTTTTTCCTGTGTATATAGAGCCTAAGGTGGTGTGAAGCTAAGTTTAGCTTTAGGTACAGATAATAGTCTCAGGATGCCATCTTTGTCCTGTCACGTCCAAGCTCTGCCTGTGCTGCAGTGGGTCTACTCCAGGAACTGGCCATTCCTAATGGCAACAGGGGTGCTTTCATGGCTTCTCTGGCTAAGGCATGACCATCTCTACTCTCACTGGGTACCATGGCTACCTGACTAAGGCATGACCATCTCTACTCTCACTGGGTACCATGGCTACCTGACTAAGGCATGACCATCTCTACTCTCACTGGGTACCATGGCTACCTGACATCCTGTTCCAATCATACAACAACTTCTTCCATGCAATACAACATGGTGATGAAGATTCTCCACAAAGACATTAGAGTCAGCTGAGGGTGAATTTTAGTCTTTTTCAATAGGATTATGTGAAGATATTACGAAGATACTAAGAACATGCTACATGCAAAAGTGTGGGCCTTCTGCTACAAAGTCCCAGGTAATATTTCTCAACCTTAGGAATCTTAATTTATGTTACCAACATTCAGGAGTTAACCCTTTCTATGAGGTATGTGTGTGTGTGTGTGTGTGTGTGTGTGTGTGTGTGTGTATGTGTATGTTTCATGACAAGCTGCAGACACTATATACTATATGTGATGTATAAAAAGTGTTAATTTGTCAAAGGGGAACTTCTAAGCCTATTGTTACCGAAAAAATCATCCACATCACTTATTAAACAAACTTGATGAAAAAAAATGACAAAACTGAAAGAGTTGTCCTAAGAGGTTTGAAATCTAAAGAAGACAGGATTAAGCAGGCTCAATAAAAGGTATATAGCAGAAATAAATCTCATAAGCACAGAAGGGTGAGTAGTGCTAATAACAAATTATTAGATGTTTTATAGAGAAGAAAGAAATCTCATTTCCTTACACAAAGAAATGATAAATGGCTAAAGATGTGGGAATGCTAATGATGGTGATTTTCAGATTAAACATTCTATCCATGAAAGTATAGGGAGCAGCAGGGGAGAAGCCATTTGATAAGAGGACAGCGTGAGGAAAAACAGAAATCTGAAAAGGGAAGACCACATTATAATGTGCCAGGATCCATGGGCACAGATGGAATTGAAATAGAGTAAGCCAAGCTTTACCCATGGGAATCGTCAGGTCTGGTATAAAAATAGCTCTAACAGTTATGGCAATGGCAGCTTTCAGGGGCAAATTCAAGTGTGTGAAGGGGGACTTTTCACTTATACTGGTGATTATATGTGCATACATACATTTATCACTAGCAGCTCAGGAGTGCTTAGAAATTAACCTCAGCTGATTACTTGCAGCACCCTCACATGGGCAGCACTCTTAAGGAAGAAATAAGCCTTTAGATTCCACCTACCAGGACCAAAGAATGGTTGAGTTGTATACTCTTGACAGTGGCACATTTGTGAGGCAGCATCCCTAACTTGCTCATGCACAGTGGTCCTGGATTGATTGGGGATTGATTTCTAGCTGTGGGCCCTGGTGAGCAGGAAGGCTCTCTGTGAAAATGGAACAAAACAAGGTGCCTGGCCTGGAAGCCCTAGACATTGGGCACAGTAAGACTCCAGTCAAATCCTGATACCTGGCTCATGATTTAACCCTGACTTCCTTTATTGAAAATGCATTTAATAAAACCAACACTCAAATACTCTTGTAAAGCTTGAGCACAACTTAAACAAGACCTCCTTTATAAATACTACTATAAAATTTGGGAGACACAAAAGGCATTTATTGACAGTATCTTTATTTTATATCATACCTGGAGACTAGGGAAGGGAAAAGAGAGCTAAGACCAAATCGATTTGCTGAAATTCTTTGTACCTCGCACATAACTGATTGGTTGAAACAGTCTTTAAAATAAGCGTGTGGTCAGAGCGAAAAGGGTCAAGTTTTATGTTGCTTTAAACAGGGACTCAATATGCAGTCAGGGTGGCCCCAACTAGTAATCTTTATTCCTCTGCCTCCTTTACAGTGATTACAGGTACACATCACAACTCCCAAAAATCTAAAGTCAATGGGCTTCTGTTTACATTCAGAAATTGATTATTGTCCATAATCATAAGTTTACAAAGGAAAACAAACGGCAAGTAATCTGGTAATACATGTTGCCAATTTTATGATCAAGGAACGAGGTATTTTACTTAACATCAAAATCACTCAAGGATTTCATAAACATAAACTATTATGGTTTTCATTAATTTTTTATTCTCCTACAGTGGAATACATGTATATAGTTTCATTCTTTTTCCTTCCTAAAACCCTTTCTCATCTTTCTCTCCTCTACCTGAAACACTTCTTCCAAAAAAGCCTACTTTCTATTTTCACATCTTTGTGTGTGTGTGTGTGTGTGCGCCTGTGTGTGTGTGTGTGTGTGTGTGTGTGCGTTTGTGTGACTAATTGGACTTAAGTAAGTTTACCTGCATAAATATGGATGGGAGGCCTTTTGCTGCAATACTGGCCTGTAATCAGTAGTTTTCACAGCCATCATCAGTGGGCAATAGTCCCTCATGGAAGGGTGGGGCTTCAAGAGGTTTAACCATTACATAAGCTTAGCAACATCGCTTGATAAGCTCGTGGACATGAGCTGCATCAGAACAGCCAGATGTCAATTAACGTTTTTACTATGCAGATGTTCAAGGGCTAAAGGGGGGATATATTGACTAATTCTGCTCATAAACCCTGAACTAAAGATGAAAGTGTATTATGCACTTGCAGGACAGCACAATAAATTAGATTAAGTAGGAAGGAGAGGTTATCCCGCCAAGCTTAATGTAAGGGGCTTTAGTGGAAAAAGCTGGTGAAAGCTTAATTTCCTCATACAAGTATCTGTGATCAGGCAATGTGTTTATACTCCCTTAATGTCACTGTTAACCTTGCCAGTGGCCCAACATTTTTGCTGCTTCTTTGGAATCTATACATTTAAAAAACAACATAAAATAGATGCCATCCCAACAGCTAAACCTTGAGAAGAGAGGGAACAAGGAAGTGGAGCCAGTTTATGGGGCAACTTTTGTATAAAATGTCAACGAACATATTTATTATGCTGATATTCCAGAGCTAAAGGAGAGATATACTGAGTAATTCTGCACACAAATCCTGAAGGAAAGATGAAAGCATATTATCCACTTGCTGGACAGCACAGTCCAGGGTGTAAAATTCTTGCAATCTCTGGGTTTAAAATTAAGCCCAACGATGCAAGTATAATCTAGGGGAGAATGGTGACAGTGGCAACACCTGCTTTCATTTTCTTGTAAATGTGTAAAGATCTCAGAAAAAAGCTTTTGCTATCAATGTTATTTTCCCATTAACTTTGAAAGAATTTCTTAAGTCTTGATATTACTATGTAATTTTATCTTACTACGAAAGGATCATTTAATTTATTTTGAATGTTTTTGTATGACCACAAAAATCGTTTTTATTTTGCTCTGCCGTAGGAGTTTTGCACATGCTATTTTCATATTCTGAACACCTTCTTGACTGTTTCATTGTGTCTTGTTCTGTTTCTCAGCAGACTTCTCCAGAGACATCTTTCCTCACATTCATCTCTAAGTTACTATCTGCTTCCAAACACCCCCTCAGCAAAAGTAATTTTCTATCACAAAGTCCCATGCACTTTCTTCCCTCCTCCAAATGAGTATTGCTAATAATCATGGAATAATATTTTGTTTTCTTCTGGAACTTACTCAGGTTAGTGAAATTCTTACTATAAAGCTTTGAGGAGAAAAGATTTATTTTGACTTAAGGCTTCAGAGCATCCAATCAAGTTGCTAAGTCCCATGCCCATGGGAAGTGCTTAATGACAATGAGACTAAGTCTCAAAGGACTTGCCCTTTTCTTGGGACACCATTAAAGTTCGCCTCATGGCTGGAGATGAAGCAGAAAGAACCATAGGAAGAAGCCAAGGATAGGAAATCCCCAAGGACATGGGTGCCCTACTTCCTACAGATGTGCTCCCTCCCCTCAGCCTTTGCGTTTCCCCAAATAGAGCCACCATCCCGGGAAACAAGCATACAACACACAGTCATAAGCCACAGTTCATTTGCAACAACCCCCCTGCCCATTCTTGTGTGTAACTTATTTTATAAAAGTTAAATTTAAGATATGAAAGATTCTTATCCTGCATACATGCTTTCATTGTATGTTTATTTAATATACACAACAATTCAGATAATTGTTTTCTTATTATACATAATGCATATGATAATTTATGCACACATATATAAACTTAGTATATATACATTATACATATATATATGTACACACTACAATCAACATATAAACCTAGAGCTAACCTTATAGTAAGTACATCTCTGTTATAAATAATATTTATATCTGAATCCTGAAAAGCAAATTAATAAAATAACAGAATTTACCAATGACCTACACCTGGCTATAAACTCATGAACGACTGCTCAGCCTTACTACTCATTAATGAAATAGGATACCATTTCCTACCACTCTAATTATCAAGGATTACAAAATAAATAACATCCACTGTTGGCAGCAATACAGAAAAAGGACTTTTTCATACATTAGCAGTAGGAAGGGAAGATGCTTACAGCCTCAGACCACTGCAAATTTGGCAGCACATATTCAGGGACTGGGAGTTTACCATAGCCTTTGGTCCAAACACAATTTTCTTCCTGTGAACTCATTTTAAAGGTGGAAAGAATTAGAGCAAGATTTGGATTAAGAAATCTTCACTACAGGCCCAGGTGAGCAATTAAAATGGCAATGATCACGTAAATACTGAAACTGCGGCCATTCAGGAAACACACATTCAGTGATGCTGTTTGTGCAAGACCCCATGTTGAGGCTCTGAGATTGTAATGATATGGAGTGAGGGAATTGTAGATGTACTTATAATTTACTTTGATAGGTGGATTAGAGTGATTATCAGGACTGATTAAGGAGATATTGAGTTCACAAATGCAGAATGTCAATTAACTATCGCTGTAACATTATGATAAGGACATCTGCTATTTTTGAATTGTTAATGTTCCCCACAGGCTCCTGTATGGAGGACTTGGTCCCCAGCTTGAGATGTTATTGTAGAAGATGGTTAAAAAAAAAAAAAAAAAACCTCACATAGTGTGTGTTTGGCAGGGCAGGGGCTTCCTTGCCAGGCCATGGTAGAAAAGGATGTGGTCAGAACTAATGCTGGGGTGGGTCATTGGGGGGGGGCTCCCCTTTTCTGAGGGAGAGGAGGAGATGAGAGAAGAGGAAGGGAAGGTGGGATGGACAAGGAGGAGAGGAGGGAGGGGCCTTATGATTGGGATGTAAAGTGAATGACTAAATAAATGAAAAAAATTTAAAAGCTTATACGGGACCTAGCTAGAGGAAGTGAGAACAGCCTCCTATTTTTCATGTTTGTACCTGATTTGCTCTCAATTTCTCTCCCTCTTCTCCTCCGTTTCCCATCCATCAGGCAATAAAGACACTTCTTGGCTTCATGTTCCCTCCCCCATGACGCTCTACACAAGAGCATGAAGCAATTAACCATGACCTGATGCCCCTGAACCCTGAGGAGAGGGCAGCTTCCTGGGTTATAAGGATTCGAACCTGAAACCATTAGTAGAGGACACACTCTCTGCCTCCTAAGGATTGGAGAAGTAACTAACCACTCATCCAAAAGTGTGATGTGGAAAAAGTTTGAATAACAACGTCTAATGACCTGTGCTACATTATTAATAAAGTCACTTGATAAGAGAGTCTAATTTTGCATAAAGTGTTTAGCGCTCACTCTATATAAATACATTGGCAAACACAGAGGAATGAAAACTAGGCATAGTATTACCAGAAACTCAATGTTGACTAGAAGGGAAATTGGGAATAAAAGTCCTGTTCTTTTTCTGTTTAGTCTTCTAAATTTTCCAATAAAACATTATTTACT
The DNA here is from genome assembly GCF_903995435.1 of Acomys russatus. Classification (NCBI taxonomy): domain Eukaryota; kingdom Metazoa; phylum Chordata; class Mammalia; order Rodentia; family Muridae; genus Acomys; species Acomys russatus. Next base: position 27,499,360 of record NC_067162.1, read on the forward strand.
CAGGAATGTTATAATTTAAACACAAATAGGGACTTACAAAAAGAAAAGAGTGTATTTATTTAGAATCTTCACAGAACTTTCCTAGAACTATTAACTTTCTGGATCTCTCAATGGAAAATGAAGACTAGTCCATTACTTCCCTTTAGCCCTTACAGACATTTCATACATCAGGATGCAGGAAAGTTTCTTCACATCTCAGCCTCCCCAGCATTGTCTCTGTGCTGTTCACACCCAACTGACACCTTACTGGAATCTTCTGAAGAACATGAAATAAAATAATCTAGCTCACAGCTGGGACACGAGAATGATAGCTTTAGGTTAATTATTCACTAGGTACTTAATAAGTAGACATGTGAAAATACTAATATCAAGAAAAGTGAGTAGATTAATACAACTTAACCCATGCAGAAAATAGAGGAAACTATGTATAGTGTAAGTATTTGGAATGTTAAATAAGACATGGTGGCTTCATTACACTGCCCTTGCCTTTTTAGCTCTGGGTTAGTTGTTGATGTTCCTGGACTCATAATTTCTCTTATACAAATTGACTATGAGCAGAGCTTGACACGTGCTAGGTAGCATGTGTTTACCAGCATATACAGGCATTTGAGGAACACTAGTTAAAACCAGATATGATGGCTAATGATATGAACAGACTCACTTTTCTACCACAAAATAGTAGGCATTGTTTCGGAAAAGGTGTTGCTATGTGTGTTTGTAAGAGTCTATATGTTCTTGTGATAATTTTACTGTTAACTAATATTACTGAATTGGGCATGTTCTTGTACATAAGAAAATGGAATAATGTAGAAGAAAAAAGAATTATTTTTACTTAAAACGGGGTACAGAGATAAACAGTGAATTCCCAATAGAAGAATCTCTAATGACAGAGAATCATGTAAAGAAATGTTCAAGGTCTTTATTCTTCATGGAAATGCAAACCTAGTTGACTCTGAGATTCCATCTTATACCTGTCAGGATGGCTAAGATCAAAAACTCAAGAGACATCACATGCTGGTGAGGATGTGAGGTAAAGGGAACATGCCTCCATTGCTGTTGGGAGTGCAAACATGGACAACCACCATGGAAATCAATCTGATGGTTTCTCAGAAAATTGGGAGCAGATCTACCTCAAGCCCCAGCTATAACACTCCTGGTCATATACCCAAAAGATGTTCCATCACATCACAAGGACACTTGCTCAGCTATGTTGATAGCAGCTTTATTCATAATAGTCAGAAACTGGAAACAACCTAGACCAACCAACAAATGAACAAAGGAAACTGTGGTACATTTACACAATGGAATACTAGCCAGCTATTAAAAACAAGGATATCATGTAATTTAAAAGCAAATGGATAAAACTAGAAGACATCATACTGAGTGAGGTAACCAAGACCTAGAAAGATATTATATATATATATATATATATATATATATATATATATATATATATATATATATATATTAGCCATAAAGAACAGGATAGCCATGCTCAGTCCACAGGTCCAAAGAAGTCAAGTTGGGCCCAAAGGAGGATGCTTGAATCATACTCACAAGGGAAAATAAAATAATCATCTGAAGTAGATGAAAGGAGGGAACTGGGTGGGGACAGTAACAGGGGGCAAGGATCAGATGTGAGTGGGAAGATAAGGCGAACTGAGAAAATTGTGTGTAGGGTGGTGGTGCATCTCTGAGACAGAGGAGACTCCCAGGAGTCTATGGGGGTGACCCTATCTGAGACTGCTAGCATGACTGTCTTCTGGAAGACTTTGTCCAACAGCTGATAGAAACAGATTCAGAGACCCACACCCAAACAGTAGGCCAAGCTATGGGAATTTTGTGGGAAAGGGGGAGGATGGAATAGAAGAGCTGGATGTGTCAAGGACACAACAAGAAGATCTCCAGAATAAACTAATCTGGACCCATGGGGCCTCACAGAGTCTGAACCACCAACCAAAGAATATGCAGAATCTCGACTTAGACCCCCTACACATGTACAGCAGATGTGCTGCTTGGTCATAATGTGGATTCCCCTAACAGTGGTTGCTGTGGCTGTCTCTGACTCTGTTGCCTGCATTTGTATCCCTTTCCCCCTAGCTGGACTGCTACAGGCCTCAGTGGGAGAGGATGTGCTTAGTCCTATTGTGACTTGTGGAGCAATGGTTGGTTGGTACCCTTTGCGGGAGGGCTCCCCCTTCTCAGAGAAGTAGAAATCTAGGAAGTAGGGGGTTAAAACTGGAAGGGGGCTGAGATCAGGCTATAAAATGATTAAATAAGTAAATAAATAGGAAGGCAAAAGAAACAAATGAACAAAATAATTTCAGGCAAGGAGGAAGCATATCACATTCTGCTAACAAATGCTCTGTTTTCCCTGATTTTGCTTTAGACAACCCTAAAAATACCCAGAGGTATAGACTTCTTCCTGATGTTCTACGTTACTTACTATTAGAAGTTGAACTCAAATCTTGGTCTTCCAAAGCTAAAAACTGACACAGAGAATGGTCTGCTGCCACTAATGCCTCCTATTGGTTCTCTTCACTTGTGACATCACTGACACAAAGAGAAGCACAGCCTTTGACACCAGTCTGCACCCATCTGTTAACTATCTTGTTTGGAGACATGCCTCCATCTGTAACCCATTGTGAAGGCATGCCATTAATGAGACATTGAGAACAAACAGAAATTGTGCTTCCTCCTGAGGCTCTGCTACAGGCTGCCTTAATTGGAATTTATGAGTGTCCATGGTAAAATTTCTACATAATAAAATCCTTAGATTTCTCTTGAGCTCTTAGATAATATTTAAACAATGCTTCAATGACAATGTATAAGTCAAATCTGCCTGCATTGTGTGTGTGTGTGTGTGTGTGTGTGTGTGTGTATGCACACTTTTTATGTTGATGTAGAGGAAGATTGTTTTCATAAATCTGAATCATAGAACAGTTTGCTGTTTCACATACTTATTCAAACCGGAGGTGGATTCAATTTAAGACTCCCATACCATATTTTCGAAATGGCTGGTGCTTGGTTGTTTGCCTCCACAAACACGGTCTTCATCTCTTGTCTCTAAGCCTGGTTCACCTTCTGAGCCCTGCACAGGTGGCACAGATCCAGGTGAATGGCAGCATTCTTTCTTCATTTCTGGTAGCAAATAAATAACAGAAATGAGTAGAGCAGCAACTATTATAATGACTTCTCATCTCTGACTAGTGTTTAGTAGGTATGAAACAACATTTAATTAATTAAACCCGTGCCATCCAGACGCACAACAGGGAAGCTTGAAGTAATCCTAACTTATAACTAAGGGTACTCAGAGTCATGTCTTGGATCTTAAATGTCTCGGCAAGGTCCGTATACTAATGATTTGTTTGCCATTCTGTGGTGCTGTTGGGAAGTGATGGATTGTGTAGGAAGTTCGAGCCTTAGTAAGAGGAAGTCCCTAGGATGTTCCTTTAAGGGGAGTATTGGGACCCTGCACTACCGACTTTTCTAGAAACCATGGAGTAAGAAACCTTCCCGCCACACACCCAATGTGATGGGATCCAATGAGCACACGCTTTAACCTCTGAAATCAAGAGCCAGGTTTATGTCTCATTGACTTAAGCTCAGTTTTTCAGGCATTTATCCCAGAAGTAAAAAGTTGAATGGCATGCTGAGAGAGGGATAATAACACTCTAAGACCAGAGAAGCAGTGTACGGCAGAGTCAAACACGTGTCTTTCATAAAGAGTCTTACAGCATGTCTTAAGAATCCTTACCACATGCTGTAATAGAATGTGTGCTTGAGTCAGCAGATACAGAAATGAAACATAAAACAAAGAACCCTGAAAAATCCGAGGAAGAAAAAGCACATGAGTGTGACCTTGGCTACTAAGGAGACTCCCAAGAAGGGATGATGGGAGTGCAGGGTAAGATTAAGGGCAGCAGAGCACCTGACATGGATGCAAATCTCCATGCTGCTGCAGCATGTAATAGAGAACAACCATTTGGAAATCAGATTTTCCAGGCTTTCACTGCCACAGTCCCATCACTGAGACACAAGCACAAGGAGTCTTTTTTCAAATCTTCTCTATAACTATTGACAATTAGTGCCTGGGCCAATCTGCAATCAATTCTGACCTCCCTGTTTGCCCAGCCTTAGCGCTTCCATCCTTTCCAGTCCCATCTTCCCATTACCCTCTGCTGGCTTTCTCACTGGCATACTTGAAAACTTCTCTCCTTCCAGCGGGGTTGATGGTGTCATAGGGTTTTATTGGCCTAACAGTGACTTTATGGTTGTACTTAGAAAAGATCTATGTCTATTATGTCTGAAGCCATTAATGGGATTTTGTAGTGTGGGACTTGCTTCACTGAGAAGTAAATAGAATAAGGTACCTAGAATCAGTGCTGAGAAACCCACGAAGTAATAACATCAGCTCAGGGTACCTTATCACACTATTTTATCAACTTGATTTTGAAAACTATTCATTTGAAGTGAAAAAGTTCAAACCCTATGGAGTCCCATTGAAATAAGAATAAAATATAAATTCTGAACTGTAGTCTAGAAAGCTGTCCTTGAGGCCTGCCTGCTTCTCTAGGCTCTTTATTCTCCCTTCTTTCTTTGTTCCCTCTGCTCCAGTGACCTTCCTGGCCTTTGAAAATGCCAGTTTCTTCTTGTCTCTGGGGCTTTGAACTTGCTTATCTTTTTTTTTTCTCTCTCTCTCTCTCTCTTAGCCTTAGGGTGCTTTTAAATTAGATCTCAGTTCAATATACCTTCATAGAGGGGATTACATTATAGCCCTTTCTTTCACAGCCACCATTACTACCATATTTTACCTTCTGTTGCATTGTAAATGTACTTTTCTGTTTGTTTACAGATAACTATTATTTAGTCCACTGGATAACTAGGTGACTTTCCGTACGGCAGGAACTCCATCTTGTTTGATCAGATTATTAAAAATATGCTGGAGTTTCACTCTCATCTCAGACATAGTGGTTCATAAATTTCAGCTTGTGCTCTTAAGTCTTAAACTTAGCAAACCCCAGCTCTGCAAGTTTAACATTGGATTTAGTCATTGTTCTCTCAATGATTGAGCAGAAGCACCGGCTTGGAGGACCCAAGAAGTTAAGTATATCAAAGGTCTTTGTCTAGCATGGGGCAAGACCCTAAAAGGATCTTTACCTATTTCAAAATTTTACATCATTGAAAGGGCAGGTGGCAGGGACTGACAATGAGCAGAGGTGATGTTGAGGGAAGCGGATCATCTTAGGGAGCAGACAAAGATAAAAAATACAAAAACTGTTGTGGGAAAATGAGGACTGGGACAGGGCTGGCTTCTTAACACCATTGCAACAAATTTGAAATTTATTTTGGCAAGTCATATTCATTTTGTACTGAAGTCAGAATGTATCATTACAAAATTAATGACTTAATTCCATGCATGTTTATTATCCCGCAGTTCTGTAAGTCAGCTGTCCTTATGGACCCTGCCAGGATTTCATGAGGTTGAAGTCAGAGCAAAGATGTGCTCAAAACAAACAAACAAACAAACAAAAAAACAAAAGCAAACAAACAAACAAAAAAAACCACCTCGTTTCTAAGTCCATGAGTGTTATTGCCTGAATCCAGTTCCCTGTCCTTGTTCCTTCAGTGCACTCGCTCAGCTGGGGCTTGCTTTACTTACATCCAGTCCACAGTCTTTCTAATGCTTTCCAAATGCCCACTTCCAGAAACAGTGCTCAAGTCCATTCAGGCTCCCAGGCTCTCTTTTCTCTTCTGCCACAACCCACTAATCGGCAGATTAAAAAGGTCTTCCAATGTTAAAGACCTAAGTAAGTAGACCATGGCCAGCTAGGTCACCCAAAGTGTGCAGCCTCCGCTGTATCAGAAAGTGCATCAGTGCTTTTTTTAATGTTACAGAGTCACAGATCCAGAGATAGAAGCGCTGGAGCCTTTGGGAAGCCATTCTGCCTACCACAGGAGCCATTGAATGTTTTAAAAGAGGCAAATCGCATTACATAAATCTCTTTAAATAACTATTTCCTTCTCTGTGGCTATCTTTTAGCAGTAGGCTTCTTTCTCCTCCAGGACCTACGGCAGTGATGCCTGCAGGGCCTCTGCTGGGAAAGCCATTAGAAACCAGCAGCTGTATGTCAATCCAAGGGGTTCTGTGTTTCGGCTCCACAGAGATAAAGCAGTGAACAAGGGATTCCGCCTGTTTCCACAAATGGTGACTCTCAGCTGTGTCCCCATTTCTGGGAGAATTTATGAGTGGAGCACATGCCAGGGGCCATGGAGAGCTTCTCTCCCAGAAGCAGATGCTGTAGATCCCCACACCAAGGCAACCTCACTTGCCTGCACTTGCAAGCAGTGCCTGCCAGATGGCCACAGCTGAATCCACAGCTGAATAGATATCTGCTGTTGGCACCAAATACGCCTCTGTGGAACTGGTTAAACACCCAAGGTGGTATGGCAGGATATCAAATACACATGAACTATAAAAACATTTGGGGTTTATTAGCTACTTTGTTAAGCACCATGCAGGCATTAGATCAGCCTTTACAGCACATTCATGTCGATATGTGATGCTTATGATCATTTCATGGAGAATAAAAAATGGCAAAGCATAGAAAAGTCATGTAGCTTAGCAAAGCCTTCAAAGCAACAGAGATGACCTTTGAACAGAAGTGAATCTTCCTTCAGTCTTGGTGATTCTAGATACTGTACTTGTTAAATCTGATGTCAAGAACATTTTAGTCCTTCTCCAGTCCTCGCAGGATCCAATATCACTGTGAGTCAGCCCAGATACACCCAGAATCAGGCAGTTGTCATCTGATGAACCACCCTCGTTTGCAGGTCAGTGATCCAGAATATTTTTCTCCTGTGGAATGCTGCACAGAGGTGGCAAGTGGAAAATTAAAGCTGACATCAAGAAGAAGATCTGCAGCCAGGGGGAGCTTGGAGAATTGCATATATGTGTAGAAACGGAGCCAGGACAAGACAAGAAGGGAGGGGGCAGAGGACCTGGTATGATGGTGCAGACACAAGACGTGTGTTCATCCTGACCGTGGATTCAGTGATTAATATGCACCAAGAACAAAAGTACGAATGCTATGGTGATGATCTCTTTTTGTTCTCATATCAGCTTCTTGAAAGAAAAATCCTTATGCCTGGTTTCTGTATTAAAAGTACGAGCCTCAATTACTTATGGAAAATCACTTGCTGAAATTTGATCCTAAGGAGTCTGATTTCTTAGTTTTCTATTTTGTGTTGTAAAATGTCACATGACAATGGCAATGGCATCTCTGGATATCTGGTTGGCTTTGCAGCAAAACAGTCTTATCTCCACTTATAGTTAATCTGTCATGATCAAATGACACTGGACATGTCACTTCATGACATGATGCTCTCAGGACATATGTATCTCCTTCTATAAGAACCATGCATTTATTTAATTAATGATGATGGAATGAATGGATTGAATCAAGTTTTGAATAGGAAACCCACTGGAAAAGTGAGATCTGTTTTTAAATTTCCACATTACAAAAGGTAAGAATATGAAATGTAGTAAATCAGAACAACTCTAAGATAGAAATCTTATACCTTTCAGGATGGCTATAATCAAAAACTCAAGTGATAGCATATGCTGGAGAGGGTATAGAGAAAGGGGAGCACTCCTCCATTGCTGGTGGGAGTGCAAACTTGCACAACCACTTTGAAAACCAATATCATGGTTTTCTTAGAAAATTAGGAATAGTTCTACCTCAAGATCCAGCTATACCACTCCTGGGCACATATCCAAAAGATGTTCCACAATATTGCAAGAGAATTTGATCAGCTATGTTGATAGCTGCTTTACTCATAATAGCCAGAATCTGGAAACAACCTAGATGTCCCTCAACCAAAGAATGGATAAAGAAACTGGTACATTTGCACAATGGAATACTAGTCAGCTATTAAAAACAAGGACATGTTGAAATTTGCAGGCAAATGGATGTAACTAGAAAAGATAATCCTGAGTGAGGTAATACAAACCCAAGAAGGCATGCATGGTATGTAATCACTTATAAGTGTATATTAGCCATAAAGTACAAGATAACCATGCTACAATCAACACACCCAAAGAATCTAAAGAGCCCAAGGAAGGGTGCTTGAATCCTACTCAGAAGGGGAAATAAAATAGGGATTGGATGTGGAGGGAGGGAGGATACTAGGTAGGAGAGGAGATGGGGAGGGGAGCAGGGACAGAGATTAGAAGTAGGGAGAGCTTGGGAAAGAGGGTCAGGGGAAAGAATGGAAATCAAAGGTCTGGGACATCTCTGGGATTTGCCAGAGACCTGGGATAGGGGAGGCCCTAGGAAGTCTGTGGGTGTCACCCTAACCGAGACTCCTAGAAGCAAGGGAAAGTGGAACTTTAAAGTCCTCCCATAGCCAGGCAGGACTTCCAATGGAGGAATAAAAACACCAACCCACCCACAAATTCTTCAACATAAAATTTTCTGTCTACAGGGACAAAGATGTAGCAAAGACTTGGGGAATGGCCAACCAAAGCCTGGCCCAACTTGAGACCCATCCCATGGGAGTAAACTAATCCCTGACACTATTAATGTTACTCTGCCTTGTGTGTGGACAGGAGCCTAGCGTAACAAAGAACAGGTGCTCCACCCACAAGAATATTGGAATATTAGACTTCATCATGAATTTTCAGGCCTTAGAACTTTATGAAACAAAAATCTGTTGTTTATACTAAAACCAAATGAAGTAAAATAAAATCGCCATTGCTATGTTGATCTGAGTAGGTACTTTCCATTCTGATACATAGACAGAGAAACAGTCTCCATTCATGAAAATGAGAAACGAGACATCTTTGGATAAGATATATATACATTATGTATTTGAATCCCCTGGGGATTCTGATGTGTTTCATAAAGTAGATCGGGAAATAACTTCAAGAAAACAGTCTCATATTGATAGTCCGGCCTATATTTAAAGCTTGACAAATTATATGTAGAAGCTCCAGAGACAGACTGGGCTAGGAACATGCCTTTATTGTTTCCATGTCATATACATGTCTAACCTTAAAAATTAAAGACAAAGGGGATGGATTTTTTCATTAGGTAAGCAGCATAAGTTCTCAATGAATCACTGAGACCTTTGCATGCAGCACACTTGATTTTCTTGTTCTCCGTGTTTGATATTTACAGCTATGTTTTCATTTTAATTCAAACACAATGTTCATGTTCAGGAAAAATATATAACTGGCCTCTCTGTGGCCCAATCCCCTCATCTATAAAAGTGGAAAAATAATGAGAGAGATAAACAATTAGCCAAGGGTACTCACTGGCATGCTAATTATGGTGTCATTGGAAAGGTCCCGTAATCAAGTAAATTAAGCGGTGAGCAACAAGAGCTCTCTTGTCCGATTTCTCAGTCTCTCATGCTTTCCTTGAAATCTGTTTTGATTGTGGACTTTGATTTTGCAGCATCACCTTCCAAGGCTCCTCTTGCACGCTGAAAAATGGAGGAATGGGCCAGTCATTTGCCTAATGGATGTTTCTGAGGAACCCAAGAATTCAGCATAAACAGAAAACAGAAACTTTTCTCAAAAGAGGAGGGAAAAAAAAATGAAGATAATTTATTCAAGATGACATGCTGGTTTCCTTAATGATTCCTAACCTTTCTGCCATCTATGACATGTTATTCTTTTAAAGTCTATTTTAAAATAGTATCACTTAAATTGAACCAATTTTAAATTAAATCTATTTAAAATGATATCTTCTGAATGATGCTGGTTTTTTTGTTTGTTTGTTTGTTTGTTTTGAGGGCTGAGGTTGCACCACGGGAAGAGTTATTGCCTCACATACACAGGATCCTAAATTCAATTCCCAGTGCTGCTCTAAGAACATTAAAAAAAAAAAAAAAGCATGAATACATTTAGGTAAGTATCATCTCATATGTTGTGCATATTTTGTATAATTTATGTCACTTAATGACCACAAACATGCTTAATCCTACCCTTTTTTCATAGATTGTAACTGAAGACTAATGAGGATTTGTCCAAAGCCATAGGGCAGACACAGAGGCCGTATTTAGAGAAGATTTCTTGGAGCAAAATGACATGTGCTAATGTTCAGCAGTTTTGGCTTCTGCCACTCAGTAGCAGACTTCCCAGTCCACAACTGACTCACATTGTTAGAATGACCTTCGTATTCTAGCTGACCCTGCACTCCAATTCCTTGCCTATTTCTAACCCTCTCAGACTTTGGCCTCTGGACAATATCCCATTGCTTTTTAATACTGCCAATAACAATGATGGGCTTACTACTGCTCTGATTGTTATTATTTATATTGGTGGTATTGGCTCAAAGACCTGACTTCTGACATGGCTCTCCTCGTTATAATGCTGCCTTCATTCTTCAGGTCAAGTTCCAAGATATTGTCATGCTAAATGGTATTGTGAAACTCTGGGATCATATCCTATTGCATCCCTCTCAGCCACAGGGCACTTCCTTCCAGTGCTGGCTCTTCACCAAGATGCCCTTGTTTGGGTCCAATGTAGCATGCTGACATTATTTATATTTTAAAATGCCCCAGGGGACAGAGCCTAGCCTGTGCACACCAGTTTCTGGTGGCATCAGCTCCCCACTGTCATGGAAACAAGAACAAGTTAGGGCTGAGTGATTAAATAAAGATTTCTTAGTCATCTGCTATAGAATGAGCACTGAGCTGGAAATACAGTATGTGTGTCCTGACTGATTCTGCATTGCTATAATACTTGAGCTACATAACTTATTTCAAAGATGGAAGGAGATGGGTTTTATTTTGCGGAGAAAGTCCAAATAGTCCATCATCAATGTCCTGATCAAGGGAGCCTGGCTGTACAACCATGTAGTGGAAATATATGCAACATTAACCAAAATTGGAGGCAAGAAATCAAGGATCTGCTGGGAACTAATTTACTCCTACCAGAGCCAAAACACTACTGGACCCGGACATCAGTCGGTTGGTGAGCCTAGAGACTACTTGTCACTAAATTGCTTCCCTAAGATGTCCCAACATCTCAGTACTACCACCCTAAGACCCAGGGTTCTTTCAGCACCTAAAACATTAGCGGGATAAACTATGTCCAAATCATAGCCGTGAGCAGTAGCTTAGCGAGTTCATGCACTCGTGAAGCTGGAAGTTTAATAGGAGAGACAATTGTCATCATCTGCAGATGATTGTACAAGCACCATGCCAATAAGCAGTCTGAAATAAGGGAAGAGGCACCCGTTCATCTGCAAACTAGAGAGCTACTCAGTCTTTAGGAGGTCAGGAAACCATGCTTAACAGAGGGGCCCCAGGTTGTAATTAGAAGGGCGTGTCAGCGTGGGAAAGAGTGCGACATGCCAAAGTACAGAAGGGCAACAGGGAGGTGCAAGAATCCAAAGATGTGTGGAAAGTTAAACTCTGTGACGCAGCAGCTCAGCAGTCAGAAGGGGCACAGGGAGTGCACAGCCCGAAGCTAGCCTGCTTTTCCATTTAGAAGCACAGTCTAAGAAAAGATTTCTGCCCTCACAGTGTGTTGCTGCCGAAGGCTCCAAACGGGAAACTAAAAATCAACCTATTTGCAATATTTGTATTTGTAATATTTTGGTTATTTTTTCAAGAATGCCATACACTGTATTTTTATATTATTCATACCAAATCCTACCCTAAATTTTCCCAGATTCACCCCTTTTCTCTGTTTCTGTCCTTCACCATTTGTCTTTTCTTAATAACCACGAGGCCAATTATTTTTCAGCCTTTATGGACATGTGATAGGACTACCAACTGGGGCATGGGTGGTCCAGGAGAGACCACATTCCCAACTCCCCACACCCAGGTGGCCATCAGCCTCCAATGGCTCCTGAGTTAAAGGTAGTAATAGTATCTGGGGAAGCCAACACTTAATACTGCTGGAGTTTTGCATGACTCAGTACTGTACAGATCCACAAAGAAGACTCTGAATGCAACCTCAAGAATGAAGTGGACGGACTTGGCATGGGTATGGAGAGTCCAGTAACGATGCTTTCACTGTAGTCCAACAGAAGGTCAGTGACAGCTGAGCACCTCTAAAGCGTTTCTGACAGTATAGTATATCAGAAGGGGGTTCTATGTTTATGCAGCAAAAATTTTAGACATTAGCTTGCATTTATGTGACACAAACACTGAATTTCATTAAAATTTTGTATCACTGCTCAAGAAACATACCTTGTTTATTTTTTTTTTAATTGAAAACAGACTCTTTCAATGAATACACCCCAACCACAGTTTCCACTCCCTCCCACCTTTCTCCCAATAACTACACTGTCACCATTTCTTTACCCCTTGGGAAAACTTCATCATTGATTATAATGATTAACGAAGTAGCATGTCTCATTTTTTTTTTCAGTGTTTGAGAGGGACATACACACGTGGAATATATTTGCTCAAACCTTTCCCTCATTATTTGACTTCAAACTTTGCCCACATCCTCTGCCTTCTTTTCTTTGCTGTTGCTTAAACTCACTGAGTTCACTTAGTGCTTCCTATTTTAGATTTTAAAAGTCAAGTTGCTATGTGTATGTGGTTCCAGTTCATAAAAATAAAAATACCTAAAAATACCGCAGAGAAATAGAGTTTGGGAAGAAACATATGTATCTTTGGAGGCAGTAACATCTACTGAAGTGCTGAAAACATCCTCATCTAGGGTAATACTGAGTACCTTCTAGGGCCTCAACACTGTTGAATAGTTGAATAGAACACAGCTTTGTTTCTTCTCTCTCTGTCTCTGTCTCTCTCTCTCTCTCTCTCTCTCTCTCTCTCTCTCTGTCTCCCTCTCTCTACCCCCTCTCTCTCCCCTCTCTCTCACTCTCCCTCTCTCTTTCTCCCTCTCTCTCTCTCCCTTTCTCCCTCTCTCTCTCTCCCCCAATCCCTCTCTCTACCCTCTACCCCCTCCTAACTCTTTCCCCTCTTTTCCATGACTTTTTAAATTTAATTGATAACAATACAGAGTTTTGGGCTCTTAGTTCTACTTGTGTGACCTTGAACAAATTACTTGTCTGAGATTAAATTTCTTATCATGGAGAATAACATGTAAGTATTTTAGAAAAATATCTTAGTCTTCTAAGGCTGGAGATAGTGTACTTCAGTCACCTCCCGCATCTATCTGTCACATTTTGTCACGATTTTGATACACGTGTTCCCAGATGCATATTCAGCCGTATTACCTCAATATATTCATATGTGTGCTTGGAGGTTATTTTAATATCATACATTTTTGAGTGGGAGATAATTTTAACTTTGGGATATTTTAAAGCTAGAAAAACTCCCAACTCTTGGCAAGCCAATGTTCACTTAATTGTTGATTCCAGTATGTAACACAAAGGGCCTTAACTTATACCTATACCAAACTCTTCCCACTTCTGTAATCTTGAAGCCCATATTAGACAAATACATATGAAGCACATACACAGCCTGTGTAGATTCTTCTGTCTGTGTTTACACCACACATACACACACACACACACACACACACACACACACACACACACACACACAGTGGGGGTGTAAGGAGCCATACTTGCTATTTTCAGTGTTTTACACTTTAAGTCTATTTTCAAAATTCTGAAGGCATTTCTGTGGCTTTGAAATAATGATACCACTGGTGATTTGATCCTCCCTTTACCCACTAATTCTGCCCTAGGCTATAAAAAAAAGCTGCATTGTTCATGGGTAATTTCCCTCTTCATCATGTTGCTAATAAAATGAACACTTTCCTTAGACTAGAAAGCACAGTATGTCTGAAACTGCTAACTTCCACAGACTCCAAAAGACAGGTCATGTCCCTGGGGAAATAGAAGGATCCACAGGGTCCTAGAAACCTACAGGTAGAACATTATGATGGGCAAATCTGGGCCCAGGGGTCCTGCTCAAACTATGGCACCAGCCAAGGACAATATGTGCAGTAAACTTCGAACTCCTACTCAGATCTAGCCAATGGACAGGACATTCTCCACAGTTGAGTAGAGAGTGGGGATGACTTCCACACAAACTCTGGTGCCCCATATTTGACCACATCCTCTAGATGGGGAGGCCTGGTGGCACTCAGAGGAAGGATAGCAGGCTACCAAGAAGAGACTTGATACCCTATGAGCATATACAGGGGGAGGAGGTCCCCTCAGTCACAGTCATAGTGGAGGGGAGTAAGGGGAACATGGGAGGGAGGAATGGGAGGATACAAGGGATGGGATAACCATTGAGATGTAATATGAATCAATTAATAAAATATATTTTTAAAACACATTACTTACCTAAATAGGTCTAATAGATCTAGCAAATACCGTGTATGGCCAAATATAAGGCGATTTTGAATTTCCCTAATGTGGGATGCGTTTTTGTCTTTTTTTAAAGATCAAATATGTCTTTTACTTAATTCACTAAGTGTTTCATCATTTGAAAGAATCCTCAAACACTTTCCTTCCTTCATCATCAATGCCTGTCATTTAATACCTCTCACACGGCATTTCTTGTAAAATTGTCTAAATGACAGGTTTGGACTCCGTACATGATGATCTCACTTGCTCCGAGCACCCTCTCCTGTGGCTCCTCCATTTAACAGGCAAGCACAGATTTGTGACCTTTATCAGGTAACACTTAGCACTACCTCTTTTTTAAAGGCATCTTTAAAGGGCTTATTTACAACAGCATGAAACCTTTCAATCATGAGGGTCGGAGCCTCCAGAATAATTAGCTGGCTGTGATAAATTCCTCTGCTTTTTGAATTATTTTAACTGATTCTGCCAGTGATCTTTTTAAGCAATCCAAACTAGTATTGATTGAGGTCTTTTTACTGTAATGTGAAGATCTTTGTTCAAGCTACAGTAATTGAGAAAGTGGGCAGGAATGTGAGATAGTTTATTAGCTACCAAATATGAGATTTGTTTTGGGGTAGGGTTAGGCCTGAGAGATGTAAACATTTCTTCATATTCTAACACGACTTAGTACTTAAATGTTACCATACTTGACTTTAGCAAACTAATTTAAAAATTAATCCTTTCTGCCGTTGGATAAAAAAATATGACTTTCTCACGTACTCTGGTGCCTCACATTTGACCATGTCCCCTGGAGGGGGAGACCTGGTGGCACTCAGAGGAAGGACAGCAAGTAGCCAAGAAGAGACTTGATACCCTATGAGAATATATAGGGGGAGGTAATCCCCCTCAGGAACAGTCATAGAGGAGGGGAATAATGGGAAAATGGGGGGGGGGGAATGGGAGGATACAAGGGATGGGATAAACATTGAGATGTAACAAGAATAAATAAATAAATAAATAAATAAATAAATAAATAGTTCCAAATTAAAATGATCAAATTTTTCACAAAGAAGGGAAACACTAACCTTGATTATGCTCCTTATTATAATTTGGTTACCCACCCTGTGATTTAATGCTTAACTCTCATTGTTCTTGTGGAAATAAACAGTGTCTTATGGTTAGGACAGGTATAACTTCATGGTCCTTTGACCTTGTGTTTTACATTGAGAAAAGCAATGACCCCATGATTTTACTCCTGTGTACTTAATTTAAAAAAAAAAAAAAAAAAAAAAAAACATTATTACCCCGAACCTTTGCTTGTGTGCTCATAGTAAATCTTCCCATGGTAGCCCCAAGCTAGAAACCACTCAATGCTTTGTTTTACAGAGGTGTGAATCTTTGTCAAAGCTCAAAGTACAAGAATATAAATTGGTCAAGTAGAATAAACTTTAATTAAGTAGGTTAGAAAACAAAAATAGAAGTTGTGAATAATGATGAGATGTTGCAAGCGTCAATAAAAAGACTGAATAATTTGAGTTATAAACTAGAGAACAGAAAAGAAGCAGTAACTACAAAATGCAAGATATTTGACCTTGAAAGTAGGTGACTTAAGGTAGTTTGCTTCAAAAAGCGGAGACAAGGTTATAAGTAGGGACAGAAATGGAACAAACATGACTCAACAGGGACATAGGGATTGTGCCTTTACATAAGTACATGTTTCCCAAACACTGCCATCCTCTAATGAAATGAGATTCTCTATGTAATGACGTCTACAAAGCTCAGTTCACTTGAAAAAGCATGAGTGAGATCGTTAATTGAGAGAACAGCTGTCCAGATGCCAGAATTTGAAATAGTTCATTAAACTCAAATGCACAGAAAATTTGCCTGAACTATAAGAAGACTTCTGGGCCTCCTTATAAATGGAATGCATATACTCTGAATTTTTCCCTTGCCATATATTTCTATTTCACTAAATGTTATCAAATTCATTATGAGGCTATAAATTATGTTCCCTGTAATAGAAAAAAGATATATTGTGAGGGGGGCGGCTAGAGAGAGGGAGACAGAAAGAGTGTATCAAAATTGATCTAACTGTGAGATAGATAACTTAACATGTATTTCTATACCAATATATGGGACCAAAGCATACTAAATACAGGGTTAGAGAAATGACTCAGAGGTTAAGAGCAATGGCTACTTTTCCACAGGTCCTGAGTTCAAGTCCCTGAAATGACATGGTGGTTCACAATTATATGTAATGGTATCTGATTCTCTCCTTTGGTATGCATGAGGACAGATCATTCATATACATAAATAATTAATTAATATTGAAAAGAATGTCAAATACACATATCTTTTGAGAGTGGCAGGGATACAATAGCATAGCAATATGGCCACTTTACTCATTTACTAGTTTGATCCAGATATAAACGACTGAACATCATTTAAAATTAAATTATTTTATCACTTAAAATTAACCTAGTGAATACCCAATGAACGTTATTCCATGAACTCTTCTAGCAGCTGTCATTGCAATAAGCATTGTATAAACCACAGCCCGTGCCTGATTCTAATACAACTCCTGCTCCTCACTGGTTTACAGAATTACCTTTTTAGCGTTTCTCAGGCCCATTCAGTTGTTCTCAGTGTCTCGATATTCCATCAGGTACTCACAGTTTTGTGACCGGTTTAATGCAACAGCTATCTCAATTATCTCTCTGTAATTAGCTTCCCTTCTTTGGGGGAAAGGATGAATTTTAGCAAAATATGTAAGATCTCCTGAAATCTGCTCCTTTCTTCCTTGCCTCCAACTCTGACCCCATCTCAAAGCTTCTTCTTTGTATTCTGCTTCAGAAGTTGTCAATCATTCGAAAGTCTTTCTGTGAGTTCTTGTTTGATTTATTGTCCTGTACATCTACTTTGATCTCCTTTTGATGCCTCACTTTTAATCTGAAATTTCTCACCATAAAAGTGCAAAGTAAGAGAAACTAAATACACAGACACATGATGTGTGTGTGTGTGTGTGTGTGTGTGTGTGTGTGTGTGTGTGTGTGTGTGTGTGAAACATCCTTAGAAGAGTTTTAAATTCCCTTTTTATGAGGAGAGAAGCAACATAGCTTTGATGGCCAGAATAAACCTTTGGTGATACAAGAATCCACTCTCTTTGAATATCGGCTACTTTCTTGATAAGGCCTGGCTACAATTAGTTGTATATGATCTAGTCACAGTCCTGACTTCTAATGTAACATTTGCTGATGACTTCATTTGGGGACAAGGACCTCTCCACATTTAAGAGTCCTATTTTTCAAGGATGAGGAAAACGTAATCACCCAGGTGTCATTGAGAATGTTAATAAACAGATTAACATCTACTTGTTAAAGAACCAATGTCTCCAGGGCCCAAATCTGCCTATCATAATGTTCTTCTTGTAGGTTTCTAGGACCCTCTGGATCCTTCTACTTTGCCATTCTCCCATGCTTCTCTCATCTAGAGTCCCAGTAGGATGTCCTCCCCTCTGTCCCAGTTTCCTGGTAAGTGAAGACTTTCATGGGACATGCCCCTTGGGCTAGTGTCCAGATATAAGTGAGTATATACCATTTGACTCGTTCTGCTTCTCGGTAACTCACTCATTATGCTCATTTCTAGTTCAATCCATATGTCCACAAATTTCGGGAATTCCTTGTTTTTAATAGCTGAGTAGTATTCCATAGTGTATATGTACCACAGTTTCTATATCCATTCTTCTACTGAGGGACACTTAGGCTGTTTCCATGTTCTGGCTATTATGAATAAGGCTACTATGAACATGGTTGAGAAAATATTCTTGTTGTGTGCTGGAGCATCTTCTGGGTATATTCCTAGGAGTGGACAATACAGGCAGTAAACTTCAAACCCCTACCCAGATCTAGCCAATGGACAGGACATTCTCCACAGTTGAGTGGAGAGTGGGGTTTGACTTTCACACAAACTCTGGTGCCCCATATTTGACCACGTCCCCTGGATGGGGAGACCTGGTGGCACTCAGAGGAAGGATAGCAGGTTACCAAGAAGAGACTTGATACCCTATGAGCATATACAGGGGGAGGAAGTTTCCCTCAGGCACAGTCATAGGGGAGGGGAGTAAAGGGAAAATGGAAAGGAGGGAGGAATGGGAGGATACAAGGGATGGGATAACCATTGAGATGTAATATGAATAAATTAATAAAAAACAAACACAAACAAACAAAAAAGAACCAATGTCTCAAGTCACTAGGTCCTAAACACATAGGGGAAGCAAGGGAAGCATACATTTGGCTCACTTTCCGAATGGTCAGGCAGTCTGATGACTCACTTCCTAAGAGTCACATATTAATTCCCCCTCAACATTACAAGAGTTTATATCTGTCATTCAGTCGCTTGTTGCTTAAGCTGTCTAACAAATGATCAATGCAATATATCAATGTGACATTTTCTGCGATATTTTAGTTTTACATATTTCTTTAAACAATAATCCTACAACAGTGGAGAAGATGTTTAATTTATCTTTACAACAAAATTGTGTATTATTGCAGTTTTCAGTTCATTCCGTGTAACAACTAATTTTCCTTCTATTACATAGTATTACATGCTGTAAAAAAAAAAAAAAAAGGCGTATTAACAAAATCAATGCAAATAACACAAAACCTTAGTGATCAGCTCTTGTCAATTCTGTGCCTAACCGGGCAGCTGGAGCTGCTAATGGGCTGCATTATTCATGCTTGTGCTTCAACACCCATTCAGTCTGTAGAGGAGCCACAGTGGTCAAGTAAGAGTCTCTGAGACTGGACATCAGCTCCATGATCTATTACCTAGTCTCCCCAGATTTAAAAAGAAAGAAAACTTTTGGTTTGACATCCTTGAGCCTTACACTTGGCATTCACTACTCCTAAAATCTCTTATTTTACACTTCAAAACCATAACATGTCATATTGGATCTTCTGAGAATAAATCCCACTCTGCTTTGGGTGGACAGTGAAAATAGCCACTGGGTGGGGCCAAACATCAGAGATTCATTCCCTAGTGTAAATGAAATTATGGTCAAGGTTCCTCCTATTACATTACTTCAAGTGATTATGAGTTTTTTCTACAATACCACCTGCACTTGGCCATTAAGAGTCGTTAGGTGGTTATGTCACTGTGTCCCCCTCCCCCACTGTGATTGGAATAAATAAGTCAAGTTTTACCACTATCTCTGCTTCCATCAATACTGGACATCAGAGAGACCCACTACTAGTTTATATTGGTGGCACATTCAAGTCCATTTTTAAGATCCTAGGTTAAAGGTGTATACCTAACAAGCAAATCACTTAACAACCCTTTCTTTTGTCATTATTTAAATGTAACTCTCCCAACTTCTTGCTTAGTATCTATGAAGATTTGGAAATATCCTCCAGCACAGAATATAAAATCAAATGCAAGCAACCACTTTTTATATCTTGCTTCATAGCATTTCAACCCCCCCCCCCCTCTTTCTACCATCTGCTATAAAATACAGACATTTTAAACTTTCTCTATGTGGATATTATTTTATTTTCAAGAATGTAGAAGCCATGGTAACACATTTGTAACATCTGCTAAGGTTCTTAGATGTCTCTGAATGCTGAATGTTGCACTTCCCAGATTTATAACTCTTTTATCCACTCAGATTCCCAGGACTCTTCCGTTTGATCTGATATTCTGACAGTCATGTCCCATGGATTCTTTGCAGATCCCTTCTCCTACTCTGTGTTTACATTTTGGAGCATCCTGGGCTATGGTCTCATCACCTGCTTAGGAGTCTGCACTCACCCTCAGATGCAGTTGTGCTAAGAACGGCTCTTGTTAAAGGTGTGCTGCTGGAGATATCTCCTGAATGGAACTGGTTCTCTTATTCAGAAGAAGAAGAAATCTGCAGCTGTATAGATTAGGTACATGACTTCAGTGAAGGTCGTGGAAGAGGAGAGGTTCTTGCAAAGGCTTAGAACTGTGGTTCTCAACCTGTGACTTCTGTGACTCCTCTGATGGTTGAAAGACCCTTTCACAGGGGTCACCTAAGACCACCTGAAATACAGGTATTTATGTTACAATTCATAGTTAAATTTATGAAGTAGCAACAAAATTAATTTTATGGTTAGGGGGTCACCACAACATGAGGAACTGTGGTAAAGGGCCACAGCATTAAGAAGGCTGAAAGCCACTGGCCTAGAAGCTTAATGGTAGCTTGGGCTGATGAAATTCTCGAAGTATAATTTTTGCTCGGGTATCCCAATCACGTGTGAGAGGGTCCCAAGCTATTCAAATGTTGTCATAAGAGGGCAAATTTTGTTGAGCAGTTAGCCTTCTTTGATGTGTAAGCACCCTGATTTTTGTTCATAGATTTTTATTGTTCACATTTTCCTGCTTTCCCTTTGGGTAGCATGGGGTATTGGGTATATTCATAAGCCATGAGAGAAAGGGAGAGAGAGAGAGAGAGAGAGAGAGAGAGAGAGAGAGAGAGAGAGAGAGAGAGACTGAGACTCTGACTCTTATACTTTAGCTTTTCACTGTTTTCACTTGTTTGGAACATATATGAGCTAATAACATGAGAAGTTACAGTTTGAGTCTGAAAAGTGCCTCAAAGTTTCATATGATTGGACACCTGGCCCCCAGCAGCTGGTTCTGTTTTGGGAGGATGTAGAACCTGTGGAATGTAGAGCCTAGCTCACAGATGTAGGTCACCTGGGATAGGCCTTGAAAGTTAAATAAAACATGGCCCCACTTCTAAGTCTACTTTTCTTTGTACTCACTGCTGAGTTGTGTCTGGGATTTTGGGTTTGGTGCTTCAGCTAACATGACTCTTCCAGTATGAAGCCATGGTCCAAAATAAAGCTCTCTTTCCTTGAGGCAATCCTTCCTGGGTGTTCTTGTAAGGAACTGAGAAAAAGAATTAACACAGGAGCCTAATACATCTCAATAATAACCAACCAGGTCCATTATCTTTACATTTATCACTGTTCTAATAGCATCTCACTGGCTATTTTATTCTATTATATTAGCAAATATTGTTGACTTTAAGGCCTAGGCTGGGGGTGTTCTGTTCAGGAAGTATCTCCTGTGCCAATGTGTTCCAGGCTCTTCCCCACTTTTTCTTCTAACCGATTTAATGTCTCTGGTTTTATGTTGAGGTCTTTAATCCACTAGGACTTGAATTTTGTGCATGGTGACAAATATGGGTCTAATTGCATTTTTCTACATGTAGACATCCAGTTAGACCAGCACCATTTGTTGAAGATGCATTGTTTTTCCATTGAATAGATTTGGTTTCTTTGTCAAAAATCAAGTGACCAAATGTGTCAAATGTGTGTGGATTCATCTCTGGGTCTTTGATTAGATTCCATTGATCCACCAGCCTATTGCTTTGCCAGTTCCATGCTGCTTTAATTACAGTGGCTCTATAGTACAGCTTGAGATCGGGTATGGAAATTCCTCCAGAGGATCTTTTATTGTATAGGATTGTTTTTGCTATTCTGGGCTTTTTTTTTTCTCCATATGAAGTTGAGAATTGATCTTTCAATGTCTTCATAGTATTTTGTAGGTATTTTGATAGGGATTGCATTGAATCTGTAAATTGCTTTTGGTAAGATGGCCATTTTTACTATGTTAATTCTCCTGATCCATGAACAAGGGAGATCCCTCCATCGTCTGATGTCATCTTCAATCTCTTTCTTCAGAGATTTAAAGTTTTTTTCAAATAAGTCCTTCACTTGCTTGGTTAGAGTTACTCCTATATATTCCCCTAAATAATCATGAGAAAGATTTTTCTTTTTTAATTAACTTATTCATATTACATCTCAATCCCTTGTATCCTCCCATTCCTCCCTCCCTCACACTTTCACCCTACTCCCCTCCCTTATGTCTGTGACTGAGGGGGACCTCCTCCCCCTGTATATGATCATAGGTATCAAGTCTCTTCTTGGTAGCGTGCTATACTTCCTCTGAGTGCCGCCAGGTCTCCCCATTCAGGGGATGTGGTCAAATATGGGGCACCAGAGTTCGTGTGAAAGATTTTCAAAACTAGATTGCCACCTTGTTCCAGGAGCTGCCTGGACCCCATGCACTCTAACAGACATAGAGTGACCAGCTACCAACATCATGTAAAGCTCTCCTTTGTCTTCTCCACTGTCACAGGTTATGTAATCATGAAGCAGATTTAGCCATAAGGGTAAGGCTTATTGAGGAGTACCAAAGCAATAAAGCATTTTTTTGGCAAAGAAGGCAATGATATTAGGTACTGTTCTGGGCCCAAGGGATTACTGGAAAGGGAAATACTCATCTAACAGGTCTCTGTTGGGCAGAAGCTCTTGATAAACTCTTCCACACTCACCACTCTCAGTCATATTGGGGCTAACTCAAGACCACGTGGAGACTGCCACTACCTTGCCGGGCACTGTCTGTGGACAACTAGAATATGATTTTACATAAAGGCAGAGGAAAATCATGGGGAAGTTAATATGGGACTGCTCCTAATTCCACCACCCCTCTTTCCTCAGTGTGGCATGAAACAGGCAACTATAGAGATCTTAGAAGCATTGTATTAAGGACCTAGAAATCTCTGCACCGTTCTCCTCCTGCAAATCCCTTTCTCTGTTGTATAAAGGTTCTTGTGATGTCTTCAACATCTTACGCACTGCGTCTTATAAGATACGTATGAAGCAGTTTCTGTCTCATCTGCTCATTCTCCTGGGATACTCCAATCAGCCATCAAACCGTAGTATTAAACATCCTTATTTCTGTAATCTCATCCTAAGGGAAAAGGGCCTCGTTCCATAGAGACCAGAGGATTCTTTTCTCCTCCAAGTATACTTTCAAATAAATCTAATTGTGTGAAATCAGTACATCTCTAGAGGCAGGAAAACTGAAGAAAGTGTTTGAAACAAAGGAACAGTAAAAAAATGTCTTTAATTCCAAATAGTTCATTAAACCAGATATCACCTAAAATAGCAATATGACTCATGGGTTAAAGTACTTTAATAAAGTAATGCTGTTTGATTCTGCTGCATTTGTTATAAGACCGGGGAAATCACTTAACTTCTTGAAAACATGATTTTCTCATTTTATAAAGACACCGGTAGATCCAATTCCATAGAAGCTTTCTCTATCCCCTGAAGACCACTACTCCATTCCTCCTGAGATGTTTGAGAAATTTTGAAGAAGGTGTGAAGCCTCTAAAACAATAGGAACTTAATAGATTTTCTTGTATACAGTGTCCAAATGCATATTTCACTCCCAGCTAGCTATGTATTACAAAGAATTTGTATTACTCCTCATTCCCCTCATAGGAAAAAGAAGTAAAATTTGCTTTTCAAGATTCTTACCATTAGGATTCAAAGCTAAGTAAATTTCCTGTCATGAGCTCTCCTTTCTTATCTTCTATTTCCATCTGCCTGGTATAGGACTGGTGCAGTGTTTAGAGATGCCCCTTTGCATGGGGTGTTAAATCATTGGACTTTTTTTTTCAATATATTTGCACACATAGGACTATTGGAAAAGTTAAGATTCATTCTGATATTATCACTCAGTTAGTCAAAGAAGTAATTACAAAACTACTGCTGGAAGAGAAGCCATGTGAGTCACTCTTGGGAAAGCAATTTATTTGCTTTTTTTTTTTCTATAAAAGTACATTTGGCAAGCATCCATGATTAATTTAACATTTACTCAACATTGCAATGAAGGGAGACCTCTTTTATTATAGAGAAGTTATTACAATCAAGTTGATAAATGATTGCATATTTAAACATGTGATTATATCATAGTTCATATGCCAAATATATGAATTGGTAATTAGGACAACTCTAATGCTTAAGGAATCACATATATACTATAGTAATGTTTTTTATTTGGTTTCAAATCTTTCTGGTGAATCACTTCCACTTTGTTATAAATTCAAAGAATAATTAGACTGAAGAGAGGCAAGGAAGACTCTACCAACAGAAAGTCTCAAAGTGTTTTCTGTAGGACTATAGGGTCCCAACACAGCACCCAACTGGGTCAGAGATGGCAATAAGAGAACGGAAACCAGGAAGAGATGTTAGTTGCAGGTCATCTTGTCTTGTTTAAATTTCACCAGAACCTCTATAGAATCTAAAAGCTAGATGCAGTGCTAAAGTAGCTCAATTATTTCTAGTTTTGAAATATAAATACACTGTGTTAACATTCCTCTGTGTGCTCATCCAATCTCTACTTGAATTGCTCCTATAACAGGATTTTGTCAGGTACCTCGTTAGCGCAGTAGGTGGTGCATCAGTCTCATAGCAGGATTTTGTCTACTTTTGAGGCATCTGGTTTTTTTGTTTTTGTTTTTGTTTTGTTTTTGTTTTGACAAGTCTTGGACATGAACATGTTTGCTTACTCATCAATCACATCAGTAGAATGTTTGGGAATTATTGAGACTTCAGCCCTGGCCTCACCTGAAGATATTGCTAGAAGGAGCAATTGGAGGTGAAGGAGAAAGTGCACTCTTACCAACAAACAAGAAGTATTGAGGACATGATACCTTGTGTTTCACATTATTTACTAGTTTTCTTTTCTTCTTTTTTATTTCCTACTCTGTGCCTCAGTTGTTTTTGGTTTGTTTGTTTCATCTTGTACCTTAGCAGAGATCAGCCTTTATGACTGTCCTTTCCTTCTCTCCACTGGCACCATGACATTTTCGTTTTTATTTCTCATAACTGTAAGCTGTATACTCTGCTTCTCAGTTATATTTTACTTCTTCTCTTTCCTTTTAAAAAAATAATTCCTGCTCCTTTCAGTGCATAATCATGAAAACTTAATTCTAAAAGAAAAAATATATAAACTACATTTTCCCCAATTAGTGCCCATTTTAGACATGATTTCAATTTTTTAATTCAATGTAAAAACTTCAAAGCTTAGCTATGATGAATATTAGAATGCACATTCAATTAATCACACCAGAAAGCCCTTTCTAAAATTGATTACCTTGTTCACCACAAAGAAATACAAAACACTTTAATATGTTCTTGTACCAATTCGGATTGTAATCGAATAATGCTTGTAATCATCAGGAAGTAAACCCAACAACCACCATAGAAACTGCACAAAAACTTAGAGGCTATATAGTGTTCTTCTGGATAAACTGTGGGTCTCTGAAAATTGTAAGAAAAAATAGAAATCCCATAACTCAGGTGAAAATAATGTTGCAATTTACCAGAACTTCTATAATGAAGTTTAGGTAAATAAAAAAAGTTCATTGATGTTTGTGTTTCCATTTAAAAATCTGAGACATCTCAAGTAATTTAATGATATGCCTTAGGGTTAAAATAAAAAGTAATAGAAAGGCAAGTACAAAGTGGTAGGCAACACAAATTTTAAAAGATCAGAGCACATATTAATAAAATAATCAAGCAAGCAATGATCTGGTTCTTTGGAAAGACAGTCCCTAGACAAACTAGATAAAACATATAAAAGACCCAAATTAATAAAGAAAAGGAGAAATGAAGAAGGTGGATTATGAAAATATCATAACAAAACACATTATTTTTCACAATGACTTTAAAATTAATGTCAAACATCTACACTGAGCAATACATACATATCAGTGCAATACATACATGTTACCTCATAGTACATGTTCCCAGGGGGAGGCAGCAGAGGGAAAGGAGAGTTCCTCAGGTTGGTTTTTCTCATGATAATTGCCCTTCTGTCCTTTCTGCTTTTCAAATCCCTATAAATCTATCAAATAGAGAAAAATCCCCAAACTGGCAGGCCCTTTTGAAGTTAGTAAATTCTACAGCTGACATCAGAACCACGTATTTTCCATGTTAACTTTTAAGGAGGAAGATCATTGAAGTCAGCCTCATGACTTTCTGATTCCTTGATCTGTTAGTTGCACACTGAGCTTCATAATATCAGAGCTAAAAGCCTCCTTATGTAATTTCTCATGAT
Organism: Acomys russatus; assembly: GCF_903995435.1. Taxonomy (NCBI): domain Eukaryota; kingdom Metazoa; phylum Chordata; class Mammalia; order Rodentia; family Muridae; genus Acomys; species Acomys russatus. The sequence continues at coordinate 27,525,591 of NC_067162.1, forward strand.
GTGGTCTAAGAATACCTTTGAGCTAGAATTGTCTGGGTTGCATATTTTAAAGTTGACAAGTCATGTTCTCTGAAGATGGAGCCCTTAAATGTGTGTTATATAACCTAAAAATAAATAATTACTGTATTCAACCACTGTTTTTTAATCTTTGTATTTTATAACTTTTAATATGTATATTTATATTCAATATAATATATATGTGTAATATATGACATACATGTTATATATGTGTGGTATATTATATGTTGTATGATGTTAACATATACATATATAAAATATTATATGTATATAAAACCAAGGGCAATCATTATAGAAACATTTAAAATCTTCTTAATATGTAACAGAAAAATACATGTCTATGAATTCAACCCAGGCACAAAACCCTAGAGCCAAAATTTGTATAGCCGACAAGATGTGCAGGGGTAAAAGATGGGACAGAATTTGAGGGAAGGAATAACTAATGACTAGCCCGGCTTGTGAGCACCACGAGAGGAAGCCCATCCCTGACACTATTAACAATATTCTGCTATACTTGCAGACAGGAGCCTAGCATAAATGCCATGAGAGAGGTTTCACACAGAAACTGTTGGAAACTCCACAGCAGACATTAAGTGGACCATGGAGAATCATGTAGAAGACAAGGCAAAAGGCTTGAAGGAGCCAGAGGGGTCAAGGATACCACAAGAAAACCTACAGAATCAACAAACCCAGGCCCATAGGGGCTCACAGAGATGGAACCACCAGCAGAGAGCAGGAATGGGATGGACCTAGGCTCTCTGCACATATTTACCAGTTGTGCAACCAGGTCTTCACATGGGGCTCCTGAAGCAAGATCAGGGGCTGTCTCTGACTCCATTGCCTGCCTTTGAATCCCTTTCTGCTAACTGGGCTGCCTGTCTAGTGTCAATAAAAGAAGACACATCTAATCTTACTGCAACTTGATATGACAAGGCTGGTAGATATCCATGGGGGGGGGGAGCTCCTTTTTCTGAGGAAGAGGGGAGCAGGGGTGAATGAGGGAGAGAACAAGGGGGGAACTGGAAGTAGAGGAGGGAAGGGAAGCAACAATCAGGGATGTAAAGTAATAAATAACTTCATCAATAAAGAAATATAAAATAAGAAATTGTGTGGATTTGCAAGGGGTGGTGTGGAAAAGGGGATCTGGAATTGGAGGAGGAAAAACAGTGAATACATTGTATAAAAATCTATGTTTAATAAAAAAAAAAAAACAAATTTAGAAAGAAGTAAAAAAATATCTACTAATTTCTATTGGATTTTCCAGTTTGGTGGAATAAAAGATTTGGAAATTTCCTCTTTAAAAAACAGATCATGAGGTATATTTGTTGCTGTTTAACTTTTTTATTTGAAGTTATTTTCTTTTTTTTTTTCATCGTTTAGAAAGGATTTAACCAAGTCAAACTCTACCCATCAGGTTGTGAAACTGCAGGTGTTTTTGTTCATCGTTTTATGCACTTGGATGAGCACTGTAGAGCCATTGTTTTTATCTTAAGCTCTATTTCCTCATTGACCTGTCTAGCACTGTTCCTAAAATTTTAGGGAAAGTTTTAATATCTTTAAAATGAAGAGCCTGTTTAAGACTTTAACTTTTTTGAATTGAGTAAGGTGAGTTTGTTTTGTTTGTTTGTTTATTGCCATAGTCATATGTGTTAAAGTAACATTAGTTCTAAAGTCGTGTATTCTCGATTCAATACTACTCACACATATCTATAATATTTATGTATAGAGTTTTCAACTGTACCTTTCACTCTCCAAAGCATTATATTTTACAAAAAAAAAAAAGTCATTTAACCTTTTTGGGTTCTTCTTTAAATTATTTTTGAATCCCAAATACATAAAGATACTGTGATTTTTTTCAAAAAGGCATAGTTTTATCTTTCATATTTGGGTGTCCTATTATTTTCTTAGTCACTTTTTATATTGCTGTAATAAATGTACCTTTTAAAGTGCAGCTTAAGGGGAGCTGGAGATGCTCAGTTGGGAGTGCACAGGCAGCTCTTCCAGAGGACTCAAGTTCAATTTCCAGCACCCACATGGCAGCTCACAACTGTCAGTAACTCAAGTTCCAGAGGATCTGTTATCCTAGCACGGACATGCAGACAGAAAAGCAATGAATATAAAAATAAATAGATCACTATAAAATGCTGCTTAAGGACTGAAGGGTTCTTTTGGCTCACAGCTGATTAGTATATTCAACTAATTGTGGGAAACTCAAGACACTAGAACTTAAAGCAGCTGGCCATATTTAATCTGTAGTCAGGAAGAAGAGAGTAATGAAAGTGTGTGCTCAAGTTGAGAGTTTTGATTATTTACCATAACTTAATCCCTTGTTAATTTGACATTCCAAAATACCACTTTAAACCATTATACTCTACAATTTGTCTCCACAATATCATCCTGTCGTAAAATGTAAATTCACTTAGTATAACAACAAAAATCTTTACAACCGCAAGCAATTCCAATGCTTTGAAAATTCAAATTGTTAAATGTAAAATCCTAAAAAATCAGAAAGTTTTATAATTCCAACATATAAGTACATAGTAAACATTCACTTATTTAAAATAATCTTTTATTAGTATATTTTCATATGCACTTTTTATCTGCATGTATGTCTGTGCACCACATTCGTGCGTAGTGCCTACAATGTCAGAAGAGGGCAGCTGCTCCCCTGGAACTGGAGTTAGAGATGGTTGTGTACCGCCTAAGTGGTTGCTAGGAAGTGAAATTGCTCCTCTGGTTGATCAGCCAATGTTCTTAACCTCTTGGCCATCACTCTAGCCTCAGGTGAACACTCTCATGGCCCCTAAGTCAATCAATCAGTCAGTCAGTCAGTCAGTCAGTCAGTCAATCAAGGAATAGCAGTGATGACGACTAGACTGAAGCAAGACTGATCCAGCAAGACCAATGGCAGCTTCATGTCCAACATCAGAGCTTCAGAATGCAATTGCCTACTCCCCACAGGCCTCGGGGAACACCACTCCCAATCTCTGCTACCACAGCACATCAAAACTCTCTCTTTGTGCTGGTTCCATTCCATGTATACATCCGTCCTTGTTATACATGCCATAGCTGTGGAGTCTAGAACAACTTAGGTTCTCCATTGAATCCTAGGCTTTTTCTACACTTCACATGATGGCTCTCTGCGCTAACTCCTGTCCTGCCACATGTTGACTTCCTTCAGCCGATATCTGGAAATGTGGAAGACATCTCCCCATGACACTCTGAAATTCACATATTTCATGCCTTCATAAGCAATAACTCATACCCAGTGCTGTCATTCTGCTGCCAGGTAAGGATACAATACATTGGAACATAACAAGGCCACGTTTTGTTTGCCTCCCAACATAACCTTTGTGAAACACTTTGCTAGGTAATTATGTTCAAGCAGGAATCATTTTCAGTTTTGTTGCAGGTATATATTTTCTTTTTGAAATTAAAATATAATTATATCATTTTCCCTTTCCTCCATCCAACCCCCCCCAATACCCCTTCATTTAATCGCTTTCAAATTTATGCCTTTTTTTCTTTAATTTGTATTATCATATAGGTGTATAAATATATAAATACAATCTGCTCAGTCTGTTTAGTGCTGCTTGTACTATAAGTGATTTCAGAGCTAATCACTTGTTATGAAATAACCAATTAAGAGGCTCATCCCTGGAGAAATCATTTATCCCACTCATAGCATTCCTTGACTGCTTGGTTTGTTTGTTTGTGGTGAGGGCTGTGTGATTTCCCCTTTCCCATGTTAGTATGCTTGTTGGTAATGAACTCGTTCAAGTCATGTTTAGGCAGCTATATTGTTGAGATACCACAGGTGAAGCTTAGCTGTTATTCGTAAGAGTCACGAGTTCACAGCAGAGTTTCCAATCTTCTGCCTCTTACAACCTTTTGACCTCTCTTTCAGAATGTTTCCTAACAACTACATGGAGGAGTTTTTATTGTAGATATATCCATCATGGCTGTGATCATCCAGTGATCACTGGTTCCCTGCGTCTTAGCAAGTTGTGGTTTTGTGTAGGCTGTTTCTTTTTGCTGTAAATAGAATCTTCTTTGATGATGAGTAAGAGATACACATTCTCTTTGGCTGTTTTGCCATGCTGGTAGTTGCTATGATTCATAGATGTCGCAGTTCGGTGTGACTATTGGTTGCTTCTATACCTTAGAGGCTTCCATCATAGCTTCCAACATGATAAATATTACTCCCCAGGGAGGAATGCTTCAGATCAAATCCACTTTGGATTGCTTGAGTACCTTGTCCAAACTGGATAGTATCTTCAGCAACTGAAGTTGGCCTTCAGCCTTCATGAGGCAACCAAGGGCAATGACTACATAGGCTGTCATGTTTGGGAGGAAATCCCCCTCAGGAACAGTCATAGGGGAGGGGAATAAGGGGAAAATGGAAGAGAGGGAAGAATAGAAGGATACAAGGGATGGGATAACCATTGAGATGTAACAAGAATAAATTAATAAAAAAATTTTTAAAAAAAAGAAAACAATTCATCAAATAAAGGAAAGCTTGACCTAAAAAAAAAAAAAAAGAGAGAGAGAGAGAGAGAGAGAGAGAGAGAGAGAGAGAGAGAGAGAGAGAGAGAGAGAGAGAGAGAGAACTGGGCCTTTACATAAAGTAGCCTATGATAGATGGGGTGTTGTCCTCAGGACACATTTCCTGTTCTCCCCGTTAGGAGCATGAGCAAGAGGTTTCTCTTCAGTGCTTCTCTACAAAGACTGCTGCTCCCTCAACCCACAAATGGATATCATCCCACTTTGAAATCTTCTCTGCAAAATACATTAGTCCATTGCTTTTAGATTCAATTTCACTCAAGTGATTTGGACATGCAAATAATGAAGTCACATTCTTGTTCAAAATACTGCAGAAATGGTGGCATTCTCTTTCTTGGTAGTGTCTTTTTTTCTCATCTAAAACTTCATTACCCAGGGCTCCACTGTCTATATTTTTCTCTGTATTCCCATCTTCAAAGCTCTCAAAAGAATAGCCCATTAAGGTTACTTTAACATATTTTGGCTTTTTTAGTTTGAAGGAACAAACTAGCCCCATTTTCCAATAACAAAATAGTTCTAAAGGTCTAGGAACCACATATCTAGATTCATAACATGAATTGTCACACTTGCTAGTACCAGTTTTATGCCCTAGTTTCCTTTCCTGAAACTGTAATACAATGCTCTGACTTTTCTCTTCTCACAGTTCAAGGGTGACCAGAAATCAGGACTACAGGAGTCTGATACATCTGACAGCAATGTATCCTTAATCAGTAAACAAAAAGGAATAAACTTTTATGCTCAATCCTATTTTTTTCTTTTGTAGAGTAATGATTCAACCCAAAGTGATGGGGTTTTCCTATTTCAGTCAATGCTAGTTCACACATATGCTCAGAGACCAATGTCCCAGGTGACACTAAATCCCATTAAGTTGTCACGTAAGAGTATCACACTCTTAAAACAGGATTTTTTAAAAATGCACAATACGTAGTTGATAGTTTCTCTCTGATTCATGTTAAAAAGAAGAAAAGAGCTAAAGGGAAGGCCAATGGACTGATGTTTCCTTCCTGGTATTAAAGAGGCTCACTACAGTGTTAGAACTCTGCAGCGGGAGCTTTCTCGTTGGTGTGATTATTTTAACTCTCATCATTGAGCTTTCCAGCCCTCAGATTAGAGTGCATTTCAACATCTTACTTCATGATCAATATTCCTATCTAAACCACATCAACTTCTGTATTCTTTACATTCAGGGAAAACCAAAAAATTCCAAAGTATCTCAGTGGCTGAACTCAAGAGGGTGCCTATCTGGAATGTCTCACATTACTTACTTAACACAATCTCAATCCAAGAGTGTCCAAAAATATTCTGGTTGCATTCTAATCTGCATTGCTTTCCATCATAGTGAGATGGTGAATGATACCACCTGTCATTCTCTTTTGTAAAATGAGGAAGTAGAAAGAGAGTAGCATTAAATTTCCATAACTGAAAATACAAACACAGAGTGAGGAGGTTATTCTATTCATTTCATTTCAAAATAGCTTATCTGGGTCTGGGTTACTTCACTCAAGATGATCTTTTCCAGACCCATCCAGTTGCCTGCAAATTTCATGATATCCTTGTTTTTGATAGCTGAATAATACTCTGTTGTGTAGATGTACCACAATTTCTTTAGCAATGCTTCGGTTGACAGACCTCAACATCTGAATTGTTTCCAGTTTCTGGCTTTTACAAATAACTCCAGAAAGAACATAGTTAGCAAATGTCCTTGTTGCTTGGTGGAGCCTCTTTTGGGTATATGCCCAGGAGTGGTATGGCTGGGTCTTGAAGTAGAACTGTTCCTCTGAAAGACTCTACCAGCAGGGGACTGAAGCAGATGCTTTCTCTCACAGCCAAACTTTGTGCCCAGGACAGGGAGTCTTATGGAAGAGTGATGAGATAGAAGGATCTAGAGGGGGCAGAAGTTATACAAGAAGAACAACAAATCTGGGTGCAGTGGGGGCAGGCAGAGCCTGATGCACTGAACAGGGGCCATGCATCAAGAGGACGTAAGCCCCCTGCTCAGGTGTAGCCAATCGGCAATTCAGTCTTCATAAGAGTCCCCTAGTAAGGAGAGTAGGGGCTGTCTGTGCAATGGACTTTGTTGCCTGTTCATTGATCACTTCCCCCTTATGATGCCACAGAGGAAGAGAGTGCAGGCTGTCCACAAAAGACTTGGTAGGCTGGGGTCACTCAATAGGGGAAATAGCTTCCCCTCTCTGACAACTAGGAGAGGTGCATAGGGGAAGAAGAGGGAGGGAAGGTGGGACTGAAGGAGACTAGAGAGGGGGCTACGATGTAAATGCAAATGTAAAGTGAATACATTTTTAAAAGGAAATTTGAATTTAAAATACAGCTCATCTGTAGTTAGACAATGTTTGATACATTCTCTCCTTACTTATTCATTGTAAACTATGCATGGCTGGCTATTATTAAAATGAAAGGACATTCTATGAAAGCTACTCTAAGTATTTAAGTTCTCGAATTCCACAAAAAAAAAAAAAAAAAAAAAAAGTATCTTATCTCTTTATTGCAGTATGCCAAAAGATTTCCATTTTAAACCCGAACTCTAGTCTGACACCTTCATTAACCACGCAGATGTGTTGTTTGATGTGTTATTCTCTGCTAAGAAATCCTAGCCTCCAACTGGGTAGGGAAGATAGACTGAGAGGGAGTCCAATGAATGCATTTTATTAATGATTGCTGCCTAGTTTGTATACATATCACAGCTCATATCCTGAGAAAGTTTTTTTTCACTCAATCCACTTCTATTACAGCTATGTACTGTGTTACCCCACCTCATTATCAGCTGAAAGACCAATTCAAAGTGTGGTTTAACACGCTGAGCATTTGGACAGCAAAAAGCAGCATTTTTTTTTTTCCCTAGCAGGAAATTCCTGGGAGGTCCCTGACCACTTTCTTTTTATCATTTGAAAAGTTGGTTTTCATATTTGAGAATGTGGGGATCAATACAAACTTAGCTATCAAAATGATTTGGTAGAAGAAAACTCTCTAATATTGTTCCAGAAAAAAAAAAATACCCATTATCTTTAAGTCCCATGCTATATAGACATTGTAATAATTTTGTAATAATTTCCAAGTGTCTGTATGAAAAGATCTCTGGGGATATATATATCCCTCGATTATTTTATTTATTTATTTCTTTTTGTGTCTGGTTCTCCATCAGACCAACTCACAACCTATTACAGCTACCCGATCTGTGTGTCTAGGCTGTGTGGATGGAATCCTGAGGAATGCAGGCGATAGTTCCTCTGTCTTTATGAGTCTTTTTAGAGTTAGCATAATGGTCCCCATTAAGAAATGTTCATTCTCTACAGTTTTTAAGTCGTCTCAAAAATACTGATGATATCTAACTGGTGACATTTCTTGAAAATTTTAACAAACTATTTTATTTTACTTTTGCACCTAGATAAGAGGCAACAGTTTGAAGATAAATTCTAGTAATAGAATATGAGAAGTGGTGAAATGAAATCAACATTATTTAACAGGGGTGGTTTTGTCTTTAGTCCCCAGTGAGGTTCCCATCCCCTCTGTGTGCATGTGTGCATGTGTGTATGTGTGCATGTGTGTATGTGTGCATGTGTGTATGTGTGCATGTGTGTATGTGTGCATGTGTGCATGTGTGTTGATATTGTAAGTATACAGGCAACTTTCAAACCATGGCAAAGTGTGGACATCCAAGGGAGTTGATTTTATCATAAATTGGTGTATATTTTCATTTTAAAGTGGATTCTTTCATAAGCAAAATAAGGGCAATACAGCAAAGAAGTGCAATAAAAGGATATCCTGAAAGTTATTATTTTTTTTTTGTTTAGTGTATTTTTATTTTATGTGGTAAATTATGTGCTTAATATGTGCTACAATTAAGTGACAGTAGCACCATGCCAGGCCCCTGAGAAGTCACTTTTTCTTGTTGGAGGACCAGAACGCTTAGTTTCCAGACAGCCTGGTGGAGAGCGACAAAATCTTGGTTGGAATGTAGGCAATCAAGGGTCTTGATTAAAATGTACATAGATAAGTGGAAATTTCATGAACAGAAGATGGAATATCCCATTCACTGCTTTGTAGGAAACCAAGAAAATTAAAATACCACGCTAACTGAATGTCACAGTAGATCTCTCATACTTCAGATTATGGCAGGGGTGACACAAGATAAAGGGACACCAAAATAAAGGGGCACAGATGACTGTTAGCTAGAGGTATGAGGTAAAGCACCGAGACCTAACCTCGGAAGAAGAAGTCCAAGCAGAGTCCATTTTCTTCTACTTTGAAAAGATATCTCTTCTTGATAATATCTCACCCCTTTGTCTATGCCAGATTGCTTTGTGCAATAATATGAACTCAGTGGACTTAGGCAGTGAAGATCATGTCTGGTTATTCAACCACTAGAATGAGGCGTTAGCATAGTCAGCCACATAAACAGAAATATGTGGATTCAAAGCACCTGGGAAAGAAGGAAGAAAACAGTTGGTTGAACAGCTGCTTTTGCTATTCTCTGTCCCAAGGACCTTCATGGAGCTATTTTATCCAATCCTCCCAGATGCTTTTTGTACAAATGACATACTGGGAGTGTAGAATTTTGAAGCTATTTCTCCAAGCCAAGAAAGCTCAGGGCTCAGTCCTGAGGTTATGGGGTTCTCTCACCTAACCAGTTGTTGTTTTTTTTTTTAAAGAAGAATAACAACAGTGGTCAGTATTTTATAGAAATGCTGGCAAATTGGATTCTCTGTAAATTAAAAGTACCCTACCCCCAGTCCTCTGCAAGATAGACTGGGATAGAAAGAATGAAGACAAAAGCTCAAGGATGTACAAAGGCTCATCTCTTGTTATATGTGGAGAATATTGTTTTAGTACTCACCTCTTCTACTGCACATCTACTAAAACAGCTAACAGCTCAAGCATAAGCAACACCAAATGTTTGTGTAATGTAGACCAGAAAAAGTATTTCATTCACTGTTAGTTGGAATCCAAAATAGTATCTCTTCTTTTGAAAATAATTTGTCAGCTTTCTAACAAAATTTATCATAGGCTTCCCGTATAACCCAGCAATCAACGCTCTTAAATAATATTTCCCCAAATAAATTAAAAATTGATGCCCAAATAGAAACTTGCGCACAAATGTTGATGGTAAATTGTCTAACAATTGTCAAAATATGCTGTTAATTGACATAGCCTTCCATACATGAATGACATAATGGATTATCACTCAACAACAAGAATAAGTGAGATCTTGAGCCATAGAAAAGGACAAAGGAGTCACCAAGGAGATACTGGACATGGATGGATTCTGTGGAAGGAGAATCAGGTTCTTCAGGGATGCAGCTCCCAAGAGACTAAACTTTCTCAAGAAGATGGTCCTACATCCAAGCACATAGAACAAACAGTGAGTTTACAAAGAGTATACAAGAAGTACTGAGAGTGGTGATGAGGGGTATAGTAGAAGAAATGGAATACAGAGGATGGGACCTAAGTTAGATTTAATACCAATGTTTTAATCATAAAAAATTAACTAAAAATTAAAAGGACATGCAGCAATCTGAAGTGCTACTGTTGAGTGAAAGAATCCAAGTGAAATAAAAAGGATATATGCTTTCGTGGGCCATGCCCCTTGGGCTAGAATGCAGATATAAGTGAGTATATACCATTTAAGTCTTTCTGCTTCTGGGTTAACTCACTCATTATGATCATTTCTAGCTCAATCCATTTATCCACAAATTTCGGGAATTCCTTGTTTTTAATAGCTGAGTAGTATTCCATAGTGTAAATGTACCACAGTTTCTTTATCCACTCTTCTACTGAGGGACACTTAGGCTGTTTCCATGTTCTGGCTATTATGAATAAGGCTGCTATGAACATGGTTGAGCAAATTTTCTTGTTGTGTGCTGGAGCATCTTCTGGGTATATTCCAAGGAGTGGAATAGCTGGGTTTTGAGGAAGCCCTATTCCCAGTTTTCTGAGATAACACCAGATAGATTTCCAAAGTGGCTGTACTAGTTTGCATTCCCACCAGCAATGAAGGAGTGTTCCTCTCTCCCCACATCCTCGCCAGCATGTGGTGTCTCTTGAGTTTTTGATCTTAGCCATTCTGATGGGTGTAAGATGGAATCTCAGAGTTGTTTTGATTTGCATTTCCCTGATGACTAAGCTTACCAGGAAACTGGGACAGAGGGGAGGACATCCTATTGGGACTCTAGATGAGAGAAGCATGGGAGAATGGCAAAGTAGAAGGATCCAGAGGGTCCTAGAAACCTACAAGCAGGTTATGATAGGCAGATTTGGGCCCAGGGGTCCCACTCAAACTAAGGCACCAGCCAAGGACAATACAGGCGGTAAACTTTAAACCCCTACCCAGATCTAGTCAACGGTCAGAACATTCTCCACAGTTGAGTGGAGAGTGGGATATGACTTTCTCACGTACTCTGGTGCCTCACATTTGACCATGTCCCCTGGAGGGGGAGACCTGGTGGCACTCAGAGGAAGGACAGCAGGTTACCAAGAAGAGACTTGATACCCTATGAGCATATACAGGGGGAGGTAATCCCCCTCAGGAACAGTCATAGGGGAGGGGAATAAGGGGAAAAGGGGAGGGAGGGAAGAATGGGAGGACACAAGGGATGGGATAACCATTGAGATGTAACAAGAATAAATTAATAATAAAAAATTTTTAGAAAAGGATATATGCTATCTGATTTCAATTAAATGACATTTTTGAAATGACAAAATGAGGGGAATCATGTTAACATTAGTGGTTTGTTGTCACAAGCTTGAGATGATGGATACAAAAAAAAAGAAAATAAATTATTCCCTATGATATCATAATAGTGAATATATATCATAATATATTTGTTAAAACTCATGCAATATACAACAAAAAACACCCTCCAGTGTGAGCTAAGGTCTTTATATCATATATCAATATTGAGTCATCAACTGTAGTGAAAGTAAAAGGCAGATGCATAATGTTAATAAAGTGAACTTGGAGGTAGCCATATAAAGTACATAACTCTGCATTTTCTAACTGATTTTTCTATAAATATACAACGACTCCAAAAATGATGATTAGAAATGTCTAATAAAACAATGAATTTGGATTATAAAGTTAAAACCCCAGGCTTCCTATGAAAGGAACACAAATTAACCAAACTTCTCTATAGGGATGCCATGCATAAGAGGGGTTTCAATGAGTTAGACATGATATTAGTCCTGAAGAAATCTCAGACTATTAAAGCCATGAGTCTCTTAAGTATCATTGCTGAAGAATGTTATTAGCATCCTTGAGGCCACCTCACCAAATATGTTGAGCTTTCCCATTGGCTAAATGACACCTGGCAATGGTATCACTGGGTTATTTTCTTCACCTATTAGTTTCATAGATGTGTTTATTATGGGATGTTTGATGGTTCTTCATCATTCCTGAGCTCCTTTATCCTGGATAATCAGGAGTCATCAGTTTTTTTTTTCCTGAAGACTCCAAGATTAATTTAAAAGGATAAACATGGTTGCCCTAACCTGAGACAATAATGATTCTGAGAGAAGAGGGAATTATAGGTAGAAAAAAACTCTTCTGAGAGAAGAAGGAATCATGGGTAAAAGTGAGTAGAAACAAAAGAAAGATAGAAAATACATACAAAAGGATAAAAAGAAGCGGATTTGTCTTCCTGAGATGAAAAGCTGCGTGTGGGGCTAAGAGGGGTGGCTCTTCTTTTAAAAGCACTGGCTGCTCTTGCCCAGTTCCCAGTTTTGATTCTCAGAACCCAAAAGGTGCCTCATATCCATCAGTTCTGGGGAATATAGGACATACTTCTGGCCTCAGCAGAAAAGCTACACATATATGATGCATAGACATGCATGGAGACAGAACACCCTGAGATGTAAGAATAACATAAAATACTTTCTGAGCTTTACAAGCATGGAGCTTCCAACTCCATTTTTTTTTCTGGACACATAGACAGTCTTGGTGAGAATAAAGCCAATAAAGAGATGTGAATAAATGGAGACAGGTAGGAAAAGATATAACGAGAGGAAGGAAAAGGCAATATGACAAATTTTGACAGTGTGAGGTTTTAAGATTACAGTAGCCAGTATAGCTCTCTTGCCTGTTAGTTTCTGGATGTAATATCTTGACCTAAGATCAGTGCCATTGGCCATCTCCTCTCCAGGCCACTGCACAGGCTGGTGCCTGGGTCATTCCAGCACTCCACAGCCACGTCCATTTCCTGCTTCTGCTCCCAACAAAGAGAAGAAGCAGGGTCGTTTCACCCACCAGGAAGACATTCTGAAAGAATTAAAACATGGAAAGGCTGAATCAAATAAAGGAAACTATTGCAGCCCAGGAAACAAATCCCAAAGTTAATTTAAAAAAAACAAAAAACAAAACAAACAAACAAACAAACAACAACAAAAAACAAAAACAAAACAAAAAAAAAAAAAAAACAAACGGGGATTGCTCAGGCAGAATAATGTCTTGAAATCATAGTGTGGCATCAAAAATCAATTAGCTTTCTAGTTCGCTACTCAATTAAAAAGGATTTAACAAAAATATGACTAAATAAGGGATAATGGTAAAGAAATAAAGTAGAGAAGTAGGACTAGCTGACGCTGTTAGTCTGCCACAGCTCATTTTAAAATACACCTTTTAAAAGTTGTAACAGCACTTTAATTTTGTTTTTTAAATTAATTTATTGTTTCTTCTGTCATATATTGTATCCACACCCCAGCTCTTCTTCCATCCTCTCTCCCCAGGCCCTCCCTCCCACCTCCCCTCTCTCCCAAATCCACCCATCTTACATTTCCCTTCCAAAAGAGCAGGCCTCCCAGGGATATCAACCAAACATGGCATAACAAGCCACAATAAGACTAGGCACAGACCCTCGTATCAAGGCTGAGTTAAGGAATCTAGTAGGAAGAAAAATGTCCCAAAAGCAGACAAAAGAGTTAGAGAAAGCCCTCCCAATCCTCCCACTGGTTAGGAATCCCACAGGAACACCAAGCTACACCACCATAACATATATGCAGAGGACCTAGATCAGAACCGTACAGGTCCCTGATTGTTCTTTCAGTCTCTGTGAGCCCCTAGGAGCCCAGGTTAGCTGATTCTGTGGGCTATGTTCTTGCCGTATCTTTGACCTCTCTGGTTCCTACAGTTCTTTCTTCCTCCTCATCTTCCATGGGATTCCCTGAGCTCCACCTAATGTTTGGCTGTAGGTCTCAGCATGTACACCTATCAGCTGCTGGATGAAGCCTTTCTAGTTTTATTTTATAAATTGCCAGGGAACTGTAGAGGAGGGTCAATGGTCAAGAGATCTTTATGCTTTTGAGGACCCAATTTCAGTTCCCATGACCTACCTCAAGCTCCTCACAACTGCCTATTATTCTAACTCCCGGGAATCTAACACATTCTTTTGCCCTCCCTAGAAACTAGCACACAGATACATGTACACAAGGAAATCAATGACCTGAGTTCTCATGATAGTTTGCTATACCCATAGATCAGTGCTATGTCCTGTCACCATTGGAGAGGCTTCCTCTAGCTGCAGATGGGAGCAGGCAGAGACCCACAGCCAGATATTATGCAGAGACTAAACTGGAGGTCTCCATCAGATACCTCCTGTTGGAACTCAGGGAGCACTGTGGAAGAGTGGAAAGAAAGATAATAGGAGTCAAGGGGGAATGAAAGACACCAGGAGAATAAGGCCCACTGAATCAACTATACAGGCATTGCTCATGTGGGTTCAAAGAGCCTAAAGTAGAAAGCATGGAGCCTACAAGGATCTGCCCCAGGGCCTGTGCATATATAATATGGTTGTTAGGTTGGCATTTTTTGTTTCTTTGTCTGTTTGTTTGTTTGTTTGTTTGTGGGCATCCTAACATGTCTCTAACTCTTTTGCATTCTCTTGGTGCTCTTTTCCCCCTATTGGGTTGCCCTGACCACCCTTGTGAGAGTTTTTGCCTTGCCTTCTTGTGGCTTGTTTTGCCACAATTCGTTATTGTCTCCAGCTGAGTTACAACAGTACATTATTTACTATGGATGGTAGATAGAATCGTCTCAGTCTTATGGAAAGGACATACTTTCATTGAGCATATGCTGTCTAGTAGTTCTCTCAGTTTCCATCTCCTTGGACAGCTTTACTTACAGTTAGAAAAAAATTCTAAACTCTGTGTTTAATGTGGAGATGAAGAAGGAGAGAAAGAAATACAAGCAGACAGAAATCAAAGAGAATAGAAGAGTAAAAGGAGAGGGAAGAAGGAAGAGTAGAGGATGGAAGGGAGAGAAAAAAAAGAAAGAAGAAGAGTAGGTAATAGAAGAAAAAATATCAGAAAGATAAAAAGTAGAGAAATAATTTGTGTGACATCCTTATGTTTATGTGTTTATTTGCACCAAGAATCCCTCTCACCTTCATAAATAAATGATTCAATGAAATATAAATTTGGAAGACATCACACACTGACTTTATGAATACTAATTAACCTATTTGCCTTTTATCTAGGATGTTAAAGGGGCACTTTACTAAGCATATTAATGGTGAAATTTTCTATACATATTATACATTCAAATGGTATTCGTCAATGAAATGATCAATCATTTCTTATTGGGTCTACTTTGTATGAAATACTTCTCTGGCTTGAGAAAATGTGGATAATATTGAGCACATCCTACTGGTAAATTCAGACATGAAGCCACTCCTTACCAGACCACCCTGAGATATGCTACAAAGTATGCTTATGGTAGACAGGATCAGGGGATAATCATTCAAGATAAGGAGAAGGTGAACTTTCCAGAGAATGACACTTCTGTAATAACAGAAGAGTAAAAAAGAGTTCATTTGTGAGCAGTAAGTAGGAAGGTAACTGATAATGGGTGCATGTGTTCTTTAGGCAAGGCTTGGCAAACTGTGTCCAGGAAATAGAAGGCTTTTTCAGAGTGGAAGTGCAGGCTGGTAAGACTGGTTTAAAACACATTACAGAGGTATGCTGAAATTCAATGTTATTTCCATGCAGATACTGGGCCATTTTATCTTGTAAAGCATAGGGGCCAAAAGGAAGATTTGGTTTTCAAAAATTAGAACTGATGTAATTCACTGGTATAGAGCTTGTCTCACATAATTGAGACTCTGAGTTTGATACCCAAAACAAACAAGAACATCAAACAAGCAATAAAAGCCTTGACTATCTCATATTTAGTTTTAGATGATTATATAATAGCAAAAAGAAATATATGACATGGGGTGCGGCATCGATTGACCAAGTATTGTAGATAACCATGAGCATTTAACAGACCAGAGAGACACCAATGAGATAGTCATGGATGGACAAAATTAAAATAGGTATAATTAGCATGAGAAGAGAGAAGAAAGAATGAAAAGAAAAAAAGAAGAGAGATGCAAGAAAGGATGAGATAATGTTGGATGAGAAGAGAAAAATAATGCTAATTGTTTAAATTGTATACATTAAGCTAACATGCTGAGTAGCTGGAAGCTCTTGGTGGACTTGGTTTGGATGCTCCCAATGGGTAAACATATGTTAGAAAGGTGTCAGTAGCAGTTAGTAATGGTGTAATAGAACTGCGTGTATGTCATGTACTGATTTTGCTTCTGTAGACATGGGGCAGAGAAAATATTTTACACAAGAGTAACTATCCATAGTATGTGTGTGCACGCTATAGTAGTCTACCAAGAGCACTCTTGCTCTTTTTGCTCAATATAAATTTGAGATGGGCAAAAGAATTAGGCTAAATTCCCTTTCTTTTTATTTACGTATGTATGTATTTATTTATTTAAATTTATTCAGATACATTCCAATTTTTATCCTCTCACTACTTTCTTCTCATTCCCACCCTTTCTCCCTCTTTTGCCCTATTACCCTCCCCTAGACCTCTGACAAAAGGAGACTTCTTTCCCTACCATATGATCACAGCCTATCATGTCTCTTCTGGATACCCTGCATCATCTTCCTCTATGTGCCACTGGGCCTCCCCTCCAAGGGGAAATGATCAAACCAGGGTCACTAGAATTCATTAGACTCCCCTTCTATACACGCTATGGATAGTCATCCCTATCAGTTCTCACAACTATGAGAACAGCATTTTCTATCATCTGTTTGTAAATACACAAAAGCAGGCTGAGCATAAGTACACCTGTGGTTGGATGGGTTTTTCCTTTTACATTTTAAGCATTATTTGTTGAAGTTATTTTTTATAAAACAATGTACCTCTTAACTCGTTTATTAACCCAGCTATCACACAAATAACTGAGACTCTTTTATAACAGAAGGTTTCACAACACAATCTGAGCAATTTAAATCTGTTCTTAATCCTCTATGCTATTTTGTTTTACTCCCAGCAAACATCCTATCAATACTTGCACTTTGTAGCTTTCCTCGGCCTCTGCTCTTTCCTCCTGATGTTCCTTGGACCTCTCACCATAGCTGGATCCCTTGCTTCTTCTCCTAACTCCTCCTCCCCTGCTGACAGGAAGTCCAGCCCTATTCTCTCTTCTGCTTAGTGATTGGCTATAAGCCACTTTGTTGACATAACAGGGGGACAATTGGGGAGCAGGGTTTACATAACATTTAAACAGGAAATCAGAATTTAAACTACCCAATAACCTTATACCTCCAGTTGGTTTGGGGGGGGCTATTGTTTTTATACATTTAAAAAAAATTTTATCATGTGCTTATGAATGCACTGCATCAGTGACACATGTGTATATGCAGAAGTCATAGAAGAATACACAGGAATCAGTCATCTCACTCCACCATTGGAGTACCTGAAATCTGAAACTGAACACAGGTCATCAGGTGTTCTTTCAGCTGTCTTTACATTCTGAGGCACATCTTAAGCTCTTCTCTCATGTTTCTACATAATATTCAAAACAATATTGATAAGATTTAGTATTTAATACATTGACTATATCATCATTTATTGATAGGATATTTAAGCTTCTTACTTTTCCTTTTTCATTGTTAACAAACACTCATATTTTGAGCATTCTTATTTAGGGAAACTTTGTTTCAAGCTGTAGTGAATTCCTAGAAATAGACTTTCTAGTACAAGCATTGTACTGATCATATTTTAGCTTAATTTTAAAAATGTATTCTAAAATTGTGTTGCATCTCAGTGACATTACAAATAGGCAGCTTTCCAACACAGGCTGGAGGGAGGACTTCTTGGTTGATGAAGATAGTACTGGTAGCATAACCAGCTATATTTCTTACTGGATCAAGAGGCACTTTCCTCTCCTCAGCAAATCAGAATGCTGTTTTGGATAAATGAATCATCTTTACCAATCAGGACAGCCTAAGGTTATATACAGGAATAATTAAAAATTTTCATTTAGTGATGAATTCCCATTTACTTTATTTTAATGAATGACAATAAACATTTTTGTTGCTGTTTTATTTGTTTGTTTTTAGAGGAAGGGTTTCTCTGTGTAGCCTTGGATGTTCTGGACTCACTTTGTAGACCAGACTAGCCTTGAACTCACAGACATCCACCTGCTTCTGCCTCACTGAATGCTGGGATCACAACCATGTAACACTGTATCTGGCTGACAATAAGCATTTTTTATTAATTTATTCAGATTACATTTCAATTGTTATCCCATCACTTGTATCCTCCCGTTCCACCCTCCCTCCTGCTTTTACCCTATTCCCCTCCCCTAGGTCTATGACCGATGGGGACCTCTTCCCCCTCCATATGATCATAAGGTATCAAGCCTCACTTATAATTGGGCACTAGCCTAAAAAGGCATGTCCCATGAAAGTCTTCACTTAGCAAGAGACTGGGATAGATGTGAGGACAATGAGCATTTTTACCATGAATCTTTCATCAATTTGTAAGCTGAGTTAATCCATTACCCATAAAAATCTCACAACAGGTATCATTTCAAAATATTCTCTCCAGAGAAAACACTTCTTCAGAGAGAGATTAATTTTAGTTTTGTCATGAATCTAAAGACCGTATAATCAGGGTTCATTTTGCCACAGGTATGAAGTACCAAAATCTGTCTTTATTTTTACATTGTGTTATTATTTTTCTCATTTTTCCTTTGTCATTCAATTATTTTTTTCTCACATTGGATTACATAAAGTTTCTATTTAGGAAAATTGTTAATTTTACAGAAAATTAAAGCAATGACAAAGGCTGTTCTTAAATGTCCTGACTCTCTTTCCTTTAATGTTAACCGCTCTTCTAAAGGCCTATCAAAACTAACATACTGCTCATGCTTAGATAGTCACATTAGTTAAACATTACGGATGTAACTTCTGATATTACTAGAAAACACAGTCTCACAGCGTACTTACCTGCACAATGGCCCTTACAATGTGGCTGCCCCCTCTTCCACATGTTCCCTGAGTCTTAAGTGTGGGAGTTATTTTGTAGATATATCCATTAATATTGGGCTCCACAACTCTCCATTTTGATTGACTGAAATTTTCTATAATGGTCTTTTTTTTGTTGTTGTTGCAAAGAGAATTGTTCTTGTTGAGTGGATAGGAGAAAAGTCCATAGTCTCTTACACTACATACAGAATTTCAGGCAACTAACAGATTCTTAGAGTGGAGAAAGAAATAATTAGGAAATGGCACACCAATTATTAATCCAATGCCAAATGTTCAGCCTGGAAAACATATGTGCAAGAAACAAACATTTTAAACATGGTATATGCAATATTTAGGAAAATATATGTATATACATGTATGTATAAGTATAGAGCAACAATTAATGAATAAAGATGTCATGAATTTAAAAGACAGAAAAGAGAGGTAAATTGAAGGATTTGGAGGGAGGAAAGTAATGGAGAAAACATGATAACTATAATTACAAAAAAAGAAGTTAGAAAAATCTAAAACATTAGGATACACTATTAGATAACTGTAGACTTTAGTTATGTTTCATTCACGTTTCTAGTAATGTTCTATTTCTTTTCAGAATCACATTTGGAGTTAAATTTTGTGTTTTGTGAATTTGTCAGTCTATTGAATTCTTTACTTGTCTTACTCAGTTGCTGTGTTTGAAATGTAGTGTCTGAGTAAGACATCTCTTTGGCTTGCCTTGCAGATTTTTTTTATTTGACTCATCTTCTCTTTCCAGGTACTTTTCAAATTTGTGGTTGAGACTCAAGCATGGTGGTAGACAGCTGTCACCCAATTCTTGGGATGTTAAAGAGGGAAGACAGGCTTTAGTGGCCAGGCAATGCTACATAACGAGGTTGTATCTTAGAAAAGACAGAATGAAACAAAAACTTGTCTCCCTTTAAATACTTAATTTGATCAGAGTAGCTTTGCATGATCAGTGATTGGCTCTATGGAGCAGCTCTGAGCTACAGGACTTTTACTCTTCCATTTAATTGAAAAGAATTTTATGCAATATATTCTGGTCCTGCCACCCAACCCTCCCAATCCCTTCCACTTCCCCACCCACCACACACAAGGCTCCTTCTTTTTCTTTCTCTTTAGAAAGTAAATAAATAGACAGACACCCAAAAATAAAAATTAAAGAGAAAACACACACAAAAAGCCTATACTGTGCACACAAAACCCATAAAACCACACAATTCTAAATAGTAATATACAAGCCAAAGATGAGTAAGAAAAAAAAAAAGCCCAAGCAGCAATATGAGACAAAATGTCTACAAAATTACCATTGCATTCATTTTGTGTTAGTCACTTGTGATTGGGCATGGACCTACCCTTAAGCTAGGTTAATATGCCCAACGAGACTTCATTGGTGATAGTTAATTTTTTCTTGGCAAGCAGGAAGTCAATCACAGATCACTTCTAGGTTAGGCATGGGAGCTGGTCCCACTTCCCTCACCACTGGAACTCCACCTGGCATTAACTTGTACAGACCTTGTGCATATTGCCACAATCTCTGTGAGTTCACGTGTGCATCAATCCTTTTTTCTCTAGAAGATATTCTTTCCTTGGAGTCATCTATCTTCTCCAATCTTCTCTTCTCTTACAGTCTTTCTGCCTAGCTCCCTGAGCCCTGAGGAAACAGGTTTGAACAAAACATCACATTTAGGATGGAGTGTCCTCTCAAGGTGTTTCTCTCCTCTCTTTCTCGCTGCCCCCTGCCCTCTGCATTGTGAAATCATTGCTTTCTGTGTTAGTTCCCAAGCTTCTGCAATAGGGAGTGTCTCTGGTGAGGCCTGAGCAAGGCCGTGTCTATGAATATAGCAGGATGTCATAAGGAGTCCTTTTATTGATGTATTCCTTTAGCAGAACAATAATATTTGGCTTTCCCTTAGGCCCATGACCTACCAACTCCAAAATATGTATAAAACGAAAACACTTGGCATCAATAAAACAATATTGTCCCTTAAAAACAATTTCAGGGTGTGTGTGTGTCTGTATGTGTGTGTGTGTGTTTTTCCTTCCAAAATACCACAGCATGAACATGGAGGTCAGTGGACAACTTGGAGGATTTGGTTCTCTCCAACCATGTAGGTGCTGGGAATTGATCTTAGGCCATCAGACTTGACAGCAAGTGCCTTTACCTACTGAGCTGTCTTGCTGGCTACTTTTTTTTCCTTTTACATAAATGGATATAAATTCCACTTACAAGTGTGAATATAAATATAGGACCCAGCACTTTCTTTCCATCCCATAGATTCATTTGTGTTCCCTCAGGAACCTTGCATACCACAGACCCTTGCCTACCTCTGCAAAGCCCTGCTGGGAGAACAGAATAGCAGGCACTAGGGTTGATCCAGAGGGCCCTTCCTCAACAGCCTTCCTTTCCAGTCATCACTACTCAGGAATGCATCCATATTAACCCAGGCTCAGAAGCTCAGTGTGTCTGGTCTGAGTCACTGAGAACGCTCCTGAAATATGACATCTGCAGTGCTAGGGAGAGCAGGATGTTGTTGTGAGAGATTTAAACGTTCAGCGGGATCATAGAACGTCTGTTATTTCAAGTTGGATTTGCTTATTTTTTTTTAACTGCCAGACTTTCAGACCATACAATAGCAGCTTTCTTCAAATGTAACTCTTTACTTCCTTTTATGGTAAAGTTTAATACTGTGAACATATGGAGGGTCTGGATGTCTGCCAAATGTTTTTAAAGACAAGGTTAAAAATACCACAGCAACGAATTTTGTTCCTTAATGTATGGCTCCTTTATTCCCAGTCAACGTGGAAGATAAATCAGAATTGGAGCTGGCTTGGGCATTAACTTGATTTTTCTGGCAAGCATTCATTGCATCTCATTTGAGAGAGGGAAAGAGAAGTGGTTGTTCTGAGGTAACATTAAGAGAATGTTTTTAAAAAAAAAAACTAGATTTTATAAGACGCAAAGACCAGAATCATGGCTCAATTAAAATATGTAAAATGTAAATACACATTCCAATTTTCTTACCAGCAAATTGAGGCGTAAAAGATCATCATAACCATGTCTATTGGGTTGGTGATTACAGCCTCTGGTCCCTTTCATCTGGATTTAGACTTGATCCCTCTCCATTTTCTTACTTTTCCATCTCCTATCCACCCCACCCTCAACCCCACCCCAGCTCACTTGTTTTCTATTTTGCACTGCTTAATTCTCAAATCACTTCCCTATGTGTGTAGATCTGGCCCTGTCTAAGTCAGTTCAGAACTCAGTCTTGTCAACCCTCTGACTCGGCAATGTCTCTATAAATAGGGATTTGCTGACCTGTCCTTCTCACCCCAGCATCTGACATCACAGATCCCATTTGTAGTTGATCTGACAGCTGGGATGGATCTTACCCACTTCCATGGTGTGAAATTTGCCCTAACATGCTTTGGATGAGGCCCTGAGGGCGAAGAAATCACAGTATGGTGTAAGGAAGGCCCTGGGCATGAACTTCCCAGGTCACTAGGATAATGATAAATAATTCATGTTCTCTTTGCAGCAAGTGCACTTAGCATCCTGAATGGCGTAATGCAACTTCCAGAGAGACCAGGAATTGCCTGGACTCAGCTCATTTATGTAGTGGGCTATGATTAAAGACAAAGAGCAGTAAGAGAGGAATCAACAGAACTTCGCCAAACCTACACCTCCATCTCTTGAATAAATATTATTTTCCTTTTTAGTATGCTGTGCAAACTTACAGTTCTCTATCATAAAACTGGGACTATTAATAAGTCTGACACTCAAATGACATAATGCACCTGGAAACTAATAAACACGTCTTCACTAACTGTGTCAGTGGGCTGGGTTTTGCTGCTGTGACAAAGAAACCTCAAAACCTGATGGCTTACAATCCAAATATCCTTACAGTGTGCATGTTGTCTGTAAACTTTTATGTTGCTCTGTATCACATGTCATCTTTATTTAAAGATTTAGGATTGGGCTCTATCTGGGATACAGAGGAAAGCATAATGGTGCCTCTTCCTGTGCATGCATGCACATCTCTGTTTATGAATATGTATGTATTTTATATATGGTCATGTGTGTATATACACACATATATATTCAATTTAATATACAAAATTATCCTCTACATCTCATATGCTGCATTTTTGGAACAAAGCCTTTCATTCATTAAACCTGAGTTCAACATTTTAGCCAGACTAGATGGCCACTAACCTTCAGAGATCTTCCACTCCCTGCCACCCCAGAACTGAGATCACAGACCTATGCTATTGTGCACAGATTTTACTTGGGTCCTAGAAATCTGAACCCCAGTTTGCATTCTTGCATGGCAAGCATTTTATGTCAGCAAATCCTCCCCAGACCATAATGGGTTTTAATGCTTCTACTCAAATATGGCTTCAGCCTTTCTGCTTGGTGTGTATTAGCCCAGGTAAATCATATTTCCAAATGAGGCTTCAGTTAGTTAGAGTACAGTTTTTATGCATGGGAAGGATCCTCTAGGAGAGTGTTGATGGAGATAAAGCTGTCTTCTCCTATTAAGTAGAACAAGTGGCTATTTTGATTAAATCGTCTAAATGTAAAGCCAAACTCCTTGAAATGTTTTCTTGGTTCCTGGATATCGTATTCAGAATAAACAAACAAGCAATCAAACAACAACCTCCTCCTCCACATGAATGTTTCTCCTCCATATTGCCTGCAGCCCTTGAGCAGATGGACAGGACAGAAAGGAAAAACTTGCCAACAGTGAAATAACAAGACAAGGGGCAGAAAGAGGGAGACATTATGGAGAAACCTAGAAAATCTTTGAAAAATGATTTTCTTTGAAATCCATACCTGTGTACATGCAGTGCATATTAACTGTATCTCCCCTAATCCTCCCGTAACACCTCATTTTGGTCTCTGTCCCCAATATACATCATTTCTAGCTTTAAGTCCTTTAAATTTTTTTTTCCATGACACAATGAGTTCAATCCGTGCTTCTCATGTGACATGGTTGTCAAGTCATCATCTGAGACATGGGAAACCTGCCAGTGGCCATCACTCAAAGAAAAAAAAAATGACTCTTGGTATCTTAGTAGTCATCAATTGTCAATAGCTCTTTATCTCACAAGGTTCTTCCAAAGACCCTTTTGCCTCAGTACTAGGATTTTTTAAGTGTAAGCAACTACAGTTGCTGTGAGTCCTTTGCTCAACAGTCACACCACATCCAGAAGAAAAGCATCTTTCTAAGTTCTCCATATGCTCTGCCTTTTGAATTTATTCACTCTGGACTGTCTTCCACCGTGTTCTCTGATCCTTGGGGAGAAGTTGGAATAGCTGTCCTGTCTACAGCTAAGCATTGACAGCTATTTATTCTCAGCACTTTGACTCATTATGAGTCACTGCACGAACCAATGTTCACTTCAATAAGACGCTTCTCTGTCCAAAGTGGAGAGCAGCACAAGTCTAGGTATTAAAAACACAAACATTCAGAAGGCGGTTGACCAACATGACCATTTAGGAAACAATATCAAATTATTTCCACTTGGGCCTATATCATGAGCTCTGATCACATTTACAGTACCAGGAATGAATCTCCTCCTTTGGCCACAATTCCAGTCAACAGAGCACTTATGAATCTGGAAATAATATATATTTGGGATGGAATCTAGGAGGGCGGGCTGAAAGGAGGGAGGTGGGGCAGCTATACTTATGATGCATACCCCAGTAAAAGTTCTTACCACTCTTGAATCAGCTGCATTCACTTTGCCTGGTAGATTAGCTCTGTAGCACAAAGAGGAAAGCTGTAAGACCTTTGTTTTTGTTCTGATCCATTCAGGAAACCTCTATCTCCAAAAATAAAAGATATTTGCATTATTATTTATAACGGTAGCAAAATTAGAGTTATGAAGTAGCAACAGAATGCTTATATGCTTGGGAGTCACCAGAACATGATGAACTGTTCTAAAGGGTAGCAGCATTAGGAAGGGTGAGAACTGCTGTTTAGCACTATGAAATCTAACCAATATGAAGAGAGTTTCCTGGTCAATTCAGTATCCAAAGTGAGCATTATCTTCTATTGTATGGTCTTGCTATCTAGTTAAAGTAAGCAGCCAAGAACCATGCGAATAACTTGAAATGATTTGGATGCTTCTCAAAGGAAGAAATACAAGTGACTAGTTAGTGCCTTCAAAATTCTTAGGTACCAGATAAATGATTTAAAATTTATTTTAGGATCCCACTGTCCCACAGTCATAATAAGCATCATCAGAAATACAAATGATAACAAATTCTGGAATGAATTGCTGAATGAGAAATACTAATGCCCTTGTCCTGGGAATGTAAATTTGTATGGGCATTTTGACAATCAGTCTGTGAGGTTTATCAAAGATCTACAAATAGAATTACATATGACTGAGCTATACCACTTTGAGAATATACCCAAAGGACTTTATCTCTTACCATGAAGGTATTGCACATCCATTCTAGGTGCCAGCCCACTCCACAGTAGTTAGGAATGCAATCCACCTGGATGCTTATTAACTTATGAGTGCATAATAAAGCTATAGTACAATATACAATGGAATATTACCCAGTTGCAAAGAAAAGGGAAACCCTGACACTTATAGGTAAATGGACAGAACTGAAAAATATTGTACTGAGCAAGGTCTCCTAGGTCCCAAAAGAAATGCCTCTTGTTCTTTCTCCTATGTGGGTCTTAACTTCAACATATTTTGTTCTGAATGTATAACCTGGAGTGCACATGGAATCCACAAAAATAGAAACAGGACATAAGAGGGATGCATTTAGGGCAGGAGAATTTAGAATATAGGAGAAATGAAAGTGGAGAAGGAGGATGCCAGTAATGGAAGGGTTCAGACAGGCAATGGATTGTTGGAGAGCTGGTAACAAGCAGGCAGAAAAGGGTTAAACAAAACAAACAGAAGAAGCCAAATGAGAAACTATGATCTTGCAATCGAAGTAAATAGATATGTAATAAGAAGTTAGAGTAGACACCATGAGATATTAAAGAATGGGGGAAAGGTGAGCACTAGGAAATAAAGGTTTCAGCAGGGGATGTGGAGAAAACTGCAATAATAAAAGGCAGCCAGTTGACCAAAACCAAGACTGTATGGAAGAATCATTATAAAACCCTACTAGATGATAAGTTCATTGAAATATAACCAAAGACAAAACAAAAGACCATGGACAATTTATACTATAGGTAAACAGCAAGGAGAGCAATGCTGCACCCAAGCACATGGTTCACTAAATAAAAATAAAACTCTCAGTGACATACATAGGATAAATATGTCTGTGAGGTAAAGATTGTCTTTTTGCAGTACGGAGTGGAATCAAACAAAAAAGGAGGAAGAAAAAGGAAGGAAGGAAGGAGGAGAGAAAGGAGGGAACGAAAGAGAGAAAGAAAGAGAGAGGAGGGAGAGAAGGAGGGATAAGGGAAAGGAGTAGAGGAGAGGAGAGGAGAAGAGAGGAGAGAAGAGAAGAGAAGAGAAGAGAAGAGAAGAGAAGAGAAGAGAAGGAGAAGAGAGAGAAGGAAGGGAAGGGAAGGGAAGGGAAGGGAAGGGAAGGGAAGAGAAGAGAACAGAAGAGAACAGAAGAGAACAGAAGAGAAAAGAAGAGACCCTCTCACCACAGCAGGTGATATAACAGGGCAGTTTCATTTCACAGCATCAGCATGGCTCACATTCTCAGTGCAGCCAGCATCTGCAATCCATCTGTCAGAGACTCGGAAATCTAGGATTAAATATAACTGCATGTCTTACTGAGCCTCAGTCTAATGGTCTCAAATAAGAGGAGTGCAAGAAAATACACAGATAAGTTTCAATAACATACAGAGTATGATGGTAGTGATGTGAGGTGACGGGTAGACACAAGAAGAAGACAGAGCGAGTGTAAGGGCAAGAGTGATCAGAAAACAATATTGGACCTGTACAGAATTGTCAAACAACCAAATCGATAATAAATTTATATTGAGTGTGAATGTGTAAATATGAGAATAATGAGACAGAACTACACAATATGCAACATATTCGGGCATGCTTATTAAGATTTTCTCACTCAAACAAGGATCATGGTAGAGTGACACAAGAATAATCAGTCCTTAAACCCATCCAGCCATCAGCCACCCAGTCATTTCTCCATTAATCTAATCTACGTTTCCATTTTTTACATCGTTGTGAAAGAAGAAAGCAGAACTCAGTGAAGCCCTGAAGACAAAATAATTTATTTGCTGTCTCTCTGTCTGCCTCACTGTCTCTGACTCTATCTCTCCTCTCTCTGTGCCTCCTCTCTTTTTCTCTGTCTCTTTGTCTCTATCTGTCTCTGTCTCTCTTGGTCTCTCTCTATATATTTCTCTCTCTCTATCTCCCTCCTCTCTCATGTTTATCTTTTTAATTTTGTGTGTGTGTGAGCATTTTGCCCACATGCATGTATGCACATCATGTTTGTCTGACATTCAAAGAGGTCAGAGAATGGCCTTGGGTCCCATGAAACTGGAGTTGTGGGTGCCTATGGAGATTGGAAATGTAATCTAAGTCTTTGTCAAAGGCAACACATACACAGAACCACTGAGCCATCACTCCAGCCCACTTTACCAACTTTCTAGCTGTCCCTCAAACACTTAAAATTGACCTTCACAGGAAGGAAAGTATGAACATACACTAAATAAAATCTATGAGAAGGCTCTCAGCCTTCCAAGGCTCTTTGCCAACAGTTTGACAGGTTTAATTTCTTTCCAAGCCCAGGTTCCACGCACCTTCTCTGACAGATTCTTAATCTGCCCCTGGCTCTGCACTAGTGCCCTGCTTTTATCGCCCTCGTTCAATGCAGAGAATACAATCTAGAGTTGGACTACAATAATATTTGGTGAATTTGGAGTAGCTGGGTTGTTTTCTTTCTTTCTTTCTTTTTTATTAATTTATTCTTGTTACATCTCAATGTTTATCCCATCCCTTGTATCCTCCCATTCCTCCCCCCCCCCATTTTCCCATTATTCCCCTCCCCTATGACTGTTCCTGAGGGGGATTACGTCCCCCTATATATTCTCATAGGGTATCAAGTCTCTTCTTGGCTACTTGCTGTCCTTCCTCTGAGTGCCACCAGGTCTCCCCCTCCAGGGGACATGGTCAAATGTGAGGCACCAGAGTACGTGAGAAAGTCGTATCACACTCTCCACTCAACTGTGGAGAATATTCTGACCATTGGCTAGATCTGGGAAGGGGTTTAAAGTTTACCTCCTGTATTGTCCTTGGCTGGTGCCTTAGTTTGAGCGGGACCCCTGGGCCCAAATCTGCCTATCATATTGCTCTACTTGTAGATTTCTAGGACCCTCTGTATCCTTTTATTTTGCTGTTCTCCCATGCGTCTCTCATTTAGAGTCCCAATAGGATGCCTTCCCCTCTGTCCCAGTTTCCTGGTAAGTGAAGGCTTTTGTGGGACATGCCCCTTGGGCTAGTATGCAGATATAAGTGAGTATATGGGTTGTTTTCTTATCAGTCTCCATGGGTATCAGAGTTGAAGACTGGTAAGAGCACCTTTTCCTTCTCCAGGCAAAAGACATCCTCAGGACCAATAGCTCTAGCTCTGGTGGGTGCTGCTGTTCCTCACAGTGCTCATCCCCACCTATAGGATACTTGAGCCACTTATCAGCCATTTGGTTCCTCTGAGGTAGAAAAAGCTTCATTTTTTCAGACCTTTGTATCTCATGTGATGGAAACAAAATAACTGATCCTGAGTAATCTTGGTCGAAGATGGAAGGAATGAATGATCAGTGAAGAGTGTATGCAGGAGACTGAAAACACATGAAATTTGAGCATCAGACACAGTTTGTAGTTGGTCAGTGATTATTCCAGAGTGTCACTCCAGTTTAAGGAAAGGGGCTTAAAGCTTTTGGTTACCGGGAGCTTTTATCTGATTATGAGAGCATGCCTTCCTCCATCATGTCTCAAATGGGCAAAATCATTAAGACAAGTACTCAAGTCTTAAGAATGTTTCAGATGGAATCCCTTCATGTTAGAAGTAAGGGAGCTTCTGAGAAAATATAACTTGCTTTACAACAGTCAAGGGAGTATGAAATTTTTCTTAGCCTGAGTTACAAGGGAAGAAAGTATAACAACCTACATCAGATATCTAAGCTCAACTCTTTTTCTTCTATCCTGCCCATTCTATTTCTATACATCTTATGTCCAAAACTTACAAATTTTTACATTTACTCTTGGTCTCAGTGTAGAAGATGTTTGTATTAAAATTTCCCTCTTTTGACTGTTCTCCATGTGCCTTCTAGGACTATGGACTATCAGATATCTCTGCTTTCAGCTACCTCTGTGAAATTTTCTGATCTTTTCATTGTCTTCATCACTAACTGCCTCACTAGGACAGTGTGCAGTCATAGAAATGAACAAGCTTTCTTTTCAAATTATTAGATACATGATAATACCAAATATATTTATATAAAGAATGTGCTGACACCTCTGTCTCTATTTGAGTTCTATTTGAATACATGTCTTTCATTTTAAAAAACTGAAGTTTGGAGATATAAAAAAAATGAGAAACACGAATCTGAATATGTATATATTTTAGCTTTGAAATCTGCAAGGAAAAGAAAAGAAAAGTGAAGGTAGAGTGGTCATCCTTGAAATTATATTCACACCATCAACAAAAAAGAGACTCAGCTAGTGCCATAGTTTGAGCAGGACCCCTGGGCCCAGATCCGCATGTCATAATGTTCTTCTTGTAAGTTTCTAGGACCCTCTGGATCTTTCTATTTCCCCATTCTCCCATACTTCTCTCATCTAGAGTCCCAATAGGATGCCCTCACATCTATCCCACTTTCCTGGTAGGTGAAGACTTTCATGGGACATGTCCCTTACCTAGTGTCCAGTTTTAAGTGAGTATATACCATCTGAGTTTTTCTGCTTCTGGGTCAACTCACTCATTGTGATCATTTCTCGTTCATTCCTAGTAATTAGAGCAGGGGCTGTTTCTGACTGTTGCCTGGCTTTGGATCCCTTTCCCATAGCTGGGCTGCCTTGTCTGGCTTCAGTAGGAAAGGATCACTTATTGCTGCTGTGGCTTGATGCACCAGAGTGGGTTGGTTCCCAATCAGGGGGCGAGGCCTTCCTTCACTGAAGCTAATGGGATGGGGAGTTGGGGGAGGGGTGCAAGGGTGATACTGGAAGGATAGGCGGAAGAAGGGCTGCGATCAGGCTCTAAAGTGAATAAAAAGATTAACATTCTTTTAATAATTACAATAATAATAAATATTTGCAGTTGATAATCATTGGGAATTGGATTCATTGGGATTTTTTAACATAAAGCAGAAACTGAAGTCAGTTTGAAGCAACTTCTCCTCGTCTTCAGCCTCTATGCCAATCTTTTCCTTTCATCTCCTTATTCTCCCTTTTTCTTCCTCCCATCCAGCACTCTTCTCACTTCTCCCAAATCACTTCCTCTATTACTTCTTTGTTGGATCTCAACTTCATATTTACCTGCAACTCCTACTCTCATCTGTCTCAGTCATAGTTTCCTCTTCTTATATCTGAAAAATGGTTTCTGCCAACAACAATTTATATTCTTATTGTCGCACAGAAAGACAACCCCTGCGCTATTGGTTACTAATTACATGCCAGGAATCATTTGACTCATATGCTTGCTATCTGTATCTGGCTATGAATATAAGCATATGAGGCTAGACTGTATTCAAGGCACTTTATTGAAAGCCAGTCACAATGTACATGTATAGCTTTCTGAAGGACAAGGAAGACAGCAACCTATTACTAAATGTGTTCAAAGTGGTGATGTGTTTAAAGTGGGCATGTCATATATATATATATATATGTATATATATATATATATATATATATATATATGTATATATATATATATGAGAAAGAGAGAGTAGTTATCACTGCAATGCCATTGTATACCTAAAAAGACTTTCAACTCATAACAACCATGGAAGCAATCACTTTATAGCAGCAGCTTTCTACCACACAAGCCAATTAACTTATTTACCATTCTAAATCTATGGATAGGCCAGATTTCAAGGATCTTTGGATCACATTCAGTCAGCACAAAATTAAGAGAACCCTAACATACATTTCGCTATTTGGCCATTGGTGTAAACTCAACAGAGTATGCATCCTTAACTTAAAAAAATATCATTATAATCTTTTCATTTCTGTTTTCTATGGCCTCCATGTGGATTGCAAAAAAAATCTTAACAATTATAATTCCCTATATCCAATAAAAATTTTAAATTCAAAGTAAGGGTGGTTATAGTTCAAGCGTTGTGGTAAGAGAGTTGTTTTCATATTGAAGCAGTTACTCTCCCACAGTTGGACGTCAATAAATGTTTAATAATGACTATATTATTATACTTCCTATAATTGTTTCTGCCATTAAAATACATTTCTATGTTATGGGAGAAAATGGCAAATGATGTCTTGTTTTAAGAACATGAGGAGGGTCAAGATCTGGAACCAGTACTCCATTAGAACACATATGCAGGACATTTTTCTGGCCTGAAAAATATAACTCAGAAATGTGCACATATGAATTCCTGGTTTAATTACACATACATTGCACATAATAGGACTTATGTTTCAATCAGTGGCAATACTACCATTTTATTCCACTGAGCTGAGTGTAGTGGCTTTGTGAAGACTCACTTGTCACATTGATTCACCCTGTCTTTAGTTAGATCTAGTCCTGAGGAATACATAAAACTGTAGATAATGTGGGAAATTCACAGATGAGGCGAAATCCTTGACTTCTTAGAAACAATGACCTTTTTTGTTTCTTTCTTTCTTTTTTTTTCTTTTTTTTTTTTTCTTTTTTTTTTTTTTTTTTTTTTTTTTTTTTCTTTTTTTTTTGAGACAGGGTTTCTCTGTGTAGCCCTGGCTGTCCTGGACTCACTTTGTAGACCAGGCTGACCTCGAACTCACAGAGATCTGCCTGCCTCTGCCTCCCAAGTGCTGGGATTAAAAGCATGCGCCACCACCACCTGGCCAAAACACTGAGTTTTTCAAATTTAAACATAAAACAGATTATAAACTTTTTGATAAAAGAATTTTGAATATGTATTTACATTGGTGTTATGAAGCCTTATGCTAATAAAACATACTTAAAGCCATTAATTTAGACACACTAACAAAGATTCTTTCAAACCAATGCTCCTCCCTAAACTTAATCACTTAGTAAGAACAAACTCTGATGCAATGGTGTAGATAAACATGAATTTCCCCACATAACAATATCCAAAGTGTCACTGTCCCTTTTAGTTTTTTTCTTTTTCCTGTTATTTACTTACAGTCAGAACAAACTTTCTGATAGACAATTAGCAATTTAAAAGAGTCAGAGGAACAAGGAAACAAGTAGAGGTCTTTCTCAATTTACCATACATTAATTGCTCCCACTTTCACTCTCCTCTTAACTAGGCACAGATGAAAAATGTACTATTTGTTTCACGTTTCAGGTATGTTACTGAAATCGTCAAATTGACAAATATGCTCAATAGTGTTATTATTCCTGTTTTGTCACTAACTGA
This sequence comes from Acomys russatus, assembly GCF_903995435.1. Lineage (NCBI taxonomy): Eukaryota > Metazoa > Chordata > Mammalia > Rodentia > Muridae > Acomys > Acomys russatus. The sequence continues at coordinate 27,558,050 of NC_067162.1, forward strand.
GCAAGTGTGTACAAGACCGAAAACCAGAGTTTGCCTTTGGGTCCTCACATCTGATATGTTAGGATCCTTTGAGTAACCTTATGTGTTTTTCTCTATCTAGTCACACCATCATATCTGAAGATAGATGGGGCACCATTGATGGAAACTAATATGCATAGGAATATGTAGCATCATCCAATGCAAGCAACAGAAGATCGTAACATTTGTGTGATCTAGTGTGTCTTACTGCTATTAGTTGGTATGGCCAATTCACTTACTGCTGCCTGAGGATCCAGGCATAGAATTCTCAGCTCCTTCTCTGCCATCATGTCTGCCTGCATCCCACCATGATGATAATAGACTAAATCTCTAAACTATAAGCCAACCCCAATTATTTTTATTTCTTTATAAGAGCTGCTATGGCTATTGGTGTCTATTCACAGCAATAAAACCCAAACTGAGACAGATGTTCACTCTGGAACCAAAAGCTAGAGTATAGATGGAGAACACAAAGCCTATGAGGAGATCCAACAACCAATTGAACACCTGAGTGTGTAGTTTCAGGGGTGGGGCAGGAGTGCTGGTTCTAGCATGCTAACACAAAAACAAGTTCTATTAAGGAAGAATCCCAAATGTTCTTGTACTATTTCTCCTTCTTACCTCTTCTCAAAAACTTTCTGAAATAGAGTGATGTGTACTCATTATACCTTTTTTTTTTTAATTTCCAAATTTTGCAGCTAAGTGAAACTATAATTCACATGTAAGTGCAGCATTCACATAATAATTAAGAGAAGCCCACTAAAACTATGCCTCTGTGGGAGCACAGCTGTTCTCGTTCTAATTAACGGCAAAGGCCAGGCCCTTCTAACAAATTTTAAACAAATTTTAAAACAAATTAAACAAATAAATAAACAAAAGCAAGGATCTATCTACCTTATTGTTTAAAAAATAGTTCACTATTGGCCCAAATAGAAATACTAATTTGAGGTGTAGTAAAAATGAAGTTAGTGACAATAATATTTGTGGTCAAAAGTCTGTGTAGCAGAACTGGGTTAATATAGTTAGTCTTTGAAATAATTATAGAATACATAAATATGTTAGTCCATTTTCCAGTGCTATAACAATACTCAAAATACATCCAAACCATAACTACATCATAATATTTCTTACTTGGGGGAGAATAAAATAATGGGTTCCGCAGACAGTGGTTGCACCTCAGATTCATAGCTAAGGAAACATTATTGTGAACTCAGTTTCCAAGACGAGCCAATAAAATTTGGGAGAAATGAAAATAGAAGGTTAACTGGGGAAGGGTATGAATTTTATTTCTTTTTCAGGCTTTCATTCCTTCCTGGAGGTAGTGAACCTACGTTTTTAAAAACCTTGTGTAGCTAATATGAGAGATAAGATTTATACAAAAATGCTCATTATAGCTTTTTTTATTTCAAAAATTTGCGGTTAAATGAAACTATAATTTCCCCAGTGCAGATTGGCCATCTGTGAATCTGCTCCTGCCTGAATCCATGCCACTTTAACAAGGGTGGAAGTAATATGCCACCTTGCTTTAAAGTTGAGCTGCAAGACATTTCTCAGTGCAGGGATATAGTGACCATTACTAAGAGTGGGCTCAGCACATAAGATGACAGTTGGCATTTGGTAGGTATACTACATGCACTACTGAAACATAAACAAAGACTTTAACATAAAACTATATCATTTATACAAATCCAAACACAATAAATATTCTGCCAATTTCTAAGTAGGAGAATTGTCACAAAGAGCAAATCAGCTCTCGAACAATGGAGTAACCCCTGTCGTTCTTTCTCAAGATGTGACTTGCTCAACAGCATGTGTTCCTGCACTGTGAAAGATAAAGACCTGAGAAAGTGCACTGCTGAGAAAAGCTCATTCAGAAGGTGGAGAACTATTTTTAGGGTTGGGATAATTAATAATAATGCTGCACAGGCAGTAGGTGCTAGCTTATAGAAGGAAGCAGGCATTTGAGTGTGTTAATGGGTCAACGACAGACCCAAAGACCCACCACCTGGCACATCGCACCTGCTGTTTCTCACAGACCAAATGTCAGAAAGTGAGGAAAAGAAGAATCACACTTTTGCTGGGTCTCAGCTCTCAGAGGAGGTGGTACAGAGAAAGCTACCCAGAAATAGAATTGAGATAGGGATGGTACAGACACTCATTGTACTGATTGTTATTAGTTTGGGGGATTATGAAGTATTGTTTTCTAATCATTAAAACCCACAAATGACATGGTCTTAGGAGAATGAAAATAACTTTGGCTTTCAGGACTTATTGTGATTTACCTCTGGCTCACTGGACCATATAACTTGATCAGTTGACAGAGCTATCTTGCCTGTGACAGAAATCATCTGCCCCAAAGCAGGTGGGGGTGATGTGCTGTAAAGACCTAGAAAAGTGAGCAAGCCCGATTCAGTGGCATATACCTGTAATCCCAGCACTCAAGGGGGCAGAGGCAGGTGGATAGCTGTGAGTTCCAGGACAGCCTGGTCTACAAAGCGCGTCCAGGAAAGCCAAGGCTACACTGAAAAATTCTGTCTTGAATAGAAAGGAAGAAAAAGAAAGAAAGAAAGAAAACAAAGAAAAGAAAATGTGACTGTAAAGATACATGTCAAGATATTTTTAATGATGAACCTTAATTGGTCAATGCTTTTCCTGGATTCTAAAGGCCACATAGCAATTCTAGAGGACCTTCTCCTTCTACAATGCAGTATTTGCCTTCAAATGTATTCAAATGTTTTCCAATGGAAAGAAAAAAATACTAAATCCCCAAATGATCATTTTCATTTTTTCTTTTTCTTTATTTCTTCCTTCCTCCCTTCCTTCCTTTCTTTTTTTCAGGACAGGGTTTCTCTGTGTATCCCTGGTTGGCCTGGAACTCACTTTGTAGACTAGACTGGCCTCGAACTCACGGTGATCTGCCTGCCTCAGCGTCCTGAGGGCTAGGATTAAAGACGTGCTCACCACGCCCGCCTCTATTTTCATTTTTTCTAATGCCAAAATTAGCCATTTCAAAGTGGGATTTTTAAAAGCCAAATATCTAACTACCAGCAAAAGGGCTAAGTTCTTGAAGACCAGCTGAACTGGGTTGGTTCAGGGTGAGAACAAATCCTTTTTAATCAATACCTTGTCTAAAGCTGGAATACTTTGAATCCTAGAAGAAACTTTTCTGACATTAATTTTTAATTAAACATTTTCTGGTCAGCAAAAATACATTTTAGGGAAAGGTCATCTACAGAAATTGTGATTTTTTAAAAATGGAGACAGAAGGACAAGGACAAAAAGTATTTAAAATATTCTCTAATTCCTTACAGGATCTTCAGGGAGTGATGTGAATTTCAGTTAAATGAAACAATCTTGATAAAGTCCCTATGGTGTCTCAAGTACCCTGTCAAGTATTGGATGTAAGTAAGATCCTGGTCTTATCCTACTTTCTATAGGAGGAGCTTGAATCTGAACCTGGACATAGAAATGGAACATCTCAGGCATTAGATACAGAATTAGGGACTAGGGATCCACTTTCTCAGATACGGATTAGCTTAGTAAAAGTATAAATAAAGGAAATGTGGAAAACACACATCAGAAATATGTATGTCCAAAATGGGATGGAAATTTAGTTCAGAGGAATACGTTTGCTTCATCTTCTCCCCATTTCTAGGTGGGGAACGATGAGGCATTGAACTAATATGACTCTTAATTTGCTAATTCGTGACACATCATATGTCTACTTTTCTAAGTAAAAGTTTAATATTATTCAATGTGTATAAAAATGTGATTGTATGATGTTGCTTCTAAGATTAAAAAAGTGCCTGGTATTCATCATTTTCAATACCCATTCAAGCTAGCCATGTATGAAATTGTCTACAAACTAGTTCTTATATAAGCATTATAGCCATATTATAAATTAATTATTATATTATAAACCAGTGATGGACTAGAGAAGTTCTATCCCTAGCCAAGGAGCTATTGGCACTGATGGCTGCCAGGGAATGGAGAGTCAGCTTTATCAGGGATGTGGCCTCAAAGAGTCTATTTGTTGTATAGCTGGATAGGCATCCAGACAGCATTAAGTGGCCTGGGTAAGTACATTAAATTGGAAAGGGGAGGTATTAGGGGGTCTTGGAGACATTGGAGCATAGAGTGGGAAGAGGAAATGATTAAAATACATTGTACACATGAACAAAGTTCTCCAGAAATAAAACTTATGAATGTATCCATTCATACTAGTGACAGTGTCAACAGAGTAACACCATTAAATTCTATGTGATGGAAAGGGCTATAATTACATCACACTTGTTCTTTCATAGAGCAGAGAAATTTCTCACTATTATGTATGTTGTTCTTTTTTTTCTCATTTTTAATAGCTTTTAATCACATTTCTTTTTTGAAGAAACAGATTACTATTCAATTATGAAAGCAATGTTAAAATAAATTTCCATTACCCAATTAAATGTTTCCATGTTACATATCTTTGCTGGTATGTTGATTTCTAAATATGTTCTTGGGGTAGTCACTGAACCCTTCTATATCATGACTAAGGATGCCCTCTGTATGCTACAGGGGCTCTCCCTTGACCTGGAGTGTGTTAATTGGGAACTTGAGTGTAGCATGTCAGCATAGAGGTGGTCCCATTCTCTTTTGAAGGAGGAATGGTCCAGAGGTCTAGATATGTTCACTAAGGGAGAACACTGGCTAGGCTGTACGAAGGCTTTCATATCATCTGCTTCAGAGGGACTGCAACTTTCTTTTGTGGGAGACTTAAAATGCTTCATGGCCATAAAGTCATTGCTGTGTTTAGATAAATCAACAACTATCACATCCGGGTCTTCCTGTGGCAAGGACTGCTTTCTGTATGTTAGAACTCTCAAACCAGGAAATTTAAATCCAAAAAGTTTCCAGTTTATAGCTTTGTCTGGTAATATTGAGTTTACTCTTTGTAGGGAGCCAGCATTTCCTTCATCTCTCACATACTCAAAGTTAATGATAACTATCATAGCCACAACCTCTTGGTTCTTTACTGGAATTATGTGACTATTACAAATAAAACTAGAACCTGGAACCTCTTCCTCTGTAGCCTGGTAAGGCCCTCTTGCCAGCAGGAAGTGATCTAAGTTTGGTGGCCTGAGTACATGTCCGAAGTAGTCACTACTCTCCACATGTGGGAACCACAAGGAGACTGTGCTACTCCATCTGAGCAGACAGTCTAGGTACACGACATACATGGTTGATGCTTCAGAGTCTGTATTGTAGTGTAGTTATACTGTATTATGTGGCTAATATCCACTTATGAGTGAGTATATACCATGCGTGTCTTTCTGGGTCTGGGTTACCTCACTCAAGATGATCTTTTCTAGTCCTATCCGTTTGCCTGTAAATTTCAAGATTTCCTTGTTTTTAATAGCTGAATAGTATTCCATTATGTAAATGTTCAATAGTTTCTTTATCCATTCTTCAGTTGAGGGACATCTAGGTTGTTTTGAGATTCTGGCTATTACGAATAAAGCTGCTGTGAACATAGTTGAGCAAATGTCCTTTTGTGTGGTGGAGCATCTTTTAGATATATTCCCAGGAGAGGTATGGCTAGGTCCTGAGGTAGACTTATTTCCAATTTCCTGAGAAAGTACCAGATTGATTTCCAAAGTGGTTGTACAAGTTTTCACTCCCACCAGCAATGGAGGAGTGTTCCCCTTTCTCCACAACCTCGCCAGCATGTGCTGTCACCTGAGTTTTTTATCTTAGCCATTCAGATAGGTGTAAAATGGAATCTCAGAGTTCTGAGTTGCATTTCCCTTATAACCAGGGATGTTGAGCATTTCTTTAAGTGTTAACCAGCTATTTGATATTCCTCTGTAGAGAATTCTCTATTTAGTTCTGTACGCCATTTTAATTGGATTATTTGGTTTAGTTGTATTTAATTTCTTGAGCTCTTTATATATTTTTGGATATTAGCCCTTTGTCAGATGTAGGGTTGGTGAAGATCTTTTCCCAGTCCATAGGCTGTCATTTTATTTTGTTGACAGTGTCCTTCACCTTACAGAAGCTTTTCAGTTTCATAAGGTCCCATTTATTAAAGGTTAATCTTAGAACCTGAGCTGTTGGTGTTTTGTTCAGGAAGCTGTCTCCTGTGTCAATGAACTCAAGTCTCTTTCTCCCCTCCTCCCCTTTTTTCTTCTAACAGATTTAGTGTGTCTAGTTTTATGTTGAGGTCTTTAATCCACTTGGAGTTTAATTTTGTGCAGGGTGATAAATATTGATCTATTTGCATTTTTCTACATGTAGCCATCCGGTTAGACCAGCACCATTTGTTGAAGATGCTATCATTTTTCCATTGCATGGATTTGGCCTCTTTGTCAAAAATCAAGTGTCCATAGGTATGTGGGTTTATTTCTGGGTCTTCGATTCCATTGATCAAGCAGCCTATTTCTATGCCAATACCATGCTGTTTATATTACTGTTGCTCTATAGTACAGCTTGAGATCTGGGATGGAGATTCATCCAGAAGATCTTTTATTTTACAGGATTGTTTTAGCTATTCTAGGTTTTATTGTTGTTGTTGTTTTATATGAAGTTGAGAAGTGATCTTTTGAGGTCAATAAAGCATTGTGAGGGCATTTTGATAGGAATTGCATTGAATCTGTAGATTGCTTTTGGTAAGATGGCCATTTTTACTATGTTGATTCACTCAATCCACGAGCATGGGAGATCTTTCCATCTTCTGAAATCTTCTTCAAATTCTTTCTTCAGAGATTTAAAGGTTTTTTTTTTTTTTTCATACAAATCTTTCACATTCTTGGTTAGAGTTACACCAAGATGCTTTATATTATTTGTGGCTTTTGTGTAGGGTGTAGTTTACCTAACTTCTTTCTCAGCATGTGTGTCACTTGTATACAGGAGGGCTACTGATTTTTTTTTAGTTGATTTTGTATCCAGCCACTTTGCTGAAGATGTTTATCAGCTGTTGGAGTTCCTTGATAGAATTTTTGGGGTCATTTATGTATTCTATCATATCATCTGTGAATAGTGATAATTTGACTTTTCTTTTCTGATTTGTATCCTCTTAATCTCCTTTAGTTGTCTTATTGCTCTAGCGAGGACTTTGAGTACTATATTGAAGAGATTTGGCAAGAATGGACAGCCTTGTCTTGTCCCTGATTTCAGTGGGATTGATTTAAGCGTCTCTCTATTTAGTTTATGTTGGCTATAGGCTTGCTGTATATTACCTTTATTATGTTTAGGTATGTGCCTTATATTCCTGTTTTCCCCAGGACTTTTAACATGAAAATGGATGTTGGATTTTGTCAAATGCTTTTTCGGCATCTAAGGAAAGGATCATGTCATTTTTTCTTTCAGTTTGTTTATATGATGAATCACATTGGTGGATTTCCATATATTGAGCTACCTTTGCCTGCCTGGGATGAAGCATACTTGGTAATAGTGAATGATAGCTTTGATGTGTTCTTGAATTTGGTTTGTGAGTATTTTATTGAGTATTTTTGCATCAATGTTCATAAGAGAAATTCATCTGAAATTCTCTTTCTTTGTTAAGTCTTTCTGTGGTTTAGGTATCAAAGTGACTGTGGCCTCATAGAATGAGATTGGTAATGTTCCTTCTGTTTCTTTTTTAAGGAATAGTTTGAGGAAAATAGGTATTAGCTCTTCTCTGAAGGTCTGTTATAATTCTGGGCTGAAGCCATCTGGTCTGGGGCTTTGTTGTTATTGTTGTGAGACTTTTGATGACTGTCTCTAACTCCTTAGGTGTGATAGGACTATTCAATTGGTTTACCTGCTATTGATTCAATTTTTGTAGTTGGTGCACTTGTGCTACGTAGATCTCAGTTTGGTCTTTAGGTCTGTGTGCAGTCCTGGTTGTCCTGCTAATCAGATGCAGTGTGTCATCAACACTGCCATCTTGGGTCTCCCCTTGTATGTTCTTCTTAAGTTTCATTTGGTGACTGGTTTTCCTTTATATGGAAAATTATTTTTTCTTTGAAGTGGAAATATATAACCATCAGGAACTATCTAAATGAAAAAAATTAAATCATTTAATGTATTATTTACTAAAATAAAGTACTTAAAAATGTAGAGAAGAGATCTTCACAATCATGATGTGATTGTAGTAGTTGCAGACCACTTGGAGACCTGGCAAGCACTAAGTATATTAATGGGGTCATCGTTGCTCCTGCTCCAACACGGTGCTGCATGTGAATTCCTTAGAAACCAATCAGGACTATAGTTATCCTTAGGAAATAAAAAATAGTAGCAATCCCTCAGATTCCTGTGGTGCTCTCATATTTTAATAGTTTATGGCTTCATTAGTCCTTGCCTAAACTCTAGGAAAAGCAGACATTGTCCTTCCCCAGAGAATAAAACTGAGACCCAGTGACCTACCTTGCTGTCTTGTTGAACTTTAGTAGTTAGTGATAGGGTTTGAGATAGTCTCATCTTTTGACACTAAGTCAAGTTTCACAACTTCAAATGACACTATGACACTTTGGATAAGCTATATACAAGACACCCTAGATCTAGTTCAACTGTATTCCAATCCTGGAACAAATTCTACACATCACTATCCATTCAATAAGCAAGTTTATAAAGCCTCATTCAGTACCCATTACAGAGCTGTGTATTAGGAATGTTATATTAACCAAAACCCTCCATTATCTAAAAGGACAGTATGAACATACATACATACATACATACATACATACACACACATATGCACACACATATACATATGCATACACATTTATGTAAAACCATATATATTTTTTTTAAATTGTCTAAATATAGAAAATTGGTCAGATAAGAATTTGATTAGAGGTTCAACTTGCCCAGAATTAATGATCCATGTGATGAGTATCTGAAAAGTGAATAGGTATTATCTAGGCTATATATGTGCAATGCGGAATAGAGTTATACAACAAAGGAGCAGAAAGTGCAGAGACCCTGGCATATTCATGGCAGGCATGGAGATGGAGATGGAAGTCAGATCCCAACTTAACTATGTAAACAACATTCTGTTAAAACCAGGTGTAGCCAACTGAAGACCCTTAGCTTAGTGCTTAGGCATAAGAGCGATAGACTCTCATGACACAAGGAGAGATTTTAAAAGATACTATCAGGTTGCAGCTTTCTGACAGTTAGTTAAAGCATTTCTCAAGAAAATAATTCACTGCCAATTTAAGCGTTGTAAATTTGGTTTTGTTTCTGGTATGGAAGTAGAGTACACTAAGCTGGAATGACTACTAATGGTTAGCCTCTAAATGTGGGGAACATAAAAGAGTGCATGCTTTTCCTTTAAAAGAATGAGTGAATGGATGGATGAAAACCTTGCCACTAGGGTACAGAATAACAACTGAATTTTCTTACAGCTGTTGAGAGCGGGAAAATCAGTTTTCTCCAATAAGGTAACACTGGGCATATAGACCACTCCAGGTTAAGCCTTGTGTTCAGAAGGAGTTGACCCACATTTATGAACTCCACAGTTTTTGGTGTGTCCTAATATTTGGTTACATTTTGGATTTTTTTCTATTGTTTTATTTTTCTTTTTGGATGTGGTTATGCTTTGTTTTCTTGGTTAGAGGAGATTTTGTTGTTTTATTTCTGCTATTTTTAAGAAGAAAATTAAAGAAGAGTGAGCTGAGATTACAAGAGGATCTGGAAGGACTTCAGGGAGGGGAAGAATATGATCCAAATATATTTAAATTTAAAATGGTTCTAAATAATAAAAATAAAATAAAAAGGAATAAAAGATTGCATGCAACTTTAAGAATATGAAAAATCTAAGAGACATTAGCTCATCACCTTTCAACATTCAGGCAAGGATACCAAAAGTCAGAAAGAACAATATCAAACTTTAAAGGGTCCTGGGTGGTTCTTTGGTTACCTTGGTACTTTCTATTATTGGGGAGATGTAAGCAATTTTGCAAGGGACTGATGTCCCATATTCATGGCACACTGTATGCAATCAAGATAATATGGAACCTTCTGATAACAAAGACCTTCAGATCTCAAATACTCATTTCATAAGCAATGGGGAAAATGAAATTCAAGAGGCATGCACACTTTTATTTTTTTACTGTATCAGAAAATGACCTTGTTAACTGTCATCTTCCTAGTTAGCATCTTGTTCAGCTCAATATATACTATATTTGTGGATAAAGGTATAAATATAGGCACTACCCATTCACTCCATCAGTATTATTAATTACTGTGTGTGCCATACCATAATCCAACGAAATTGAATACTGTTTTTACAGTGGGTGAAATTAATGTGAGGATGGCAGAAAATTTAAGAAGCAAGCAGGAATCCAATTATGTACTTCAGTTTTGCAGGTAAGCACCTTTTCCCTCTCACCCTTACTCTGAACATCTCCAAGCTTCGGAATCTTATGAAGTGGCACATTTAGAGTAACAACTGCACTACACACAGACAGCTCGAAAATAACGATCCCCCACACACCCTTTTGGCTGTTTTTATTTACACACACACACACACACACACGAGAGCTGAGTGCCAAACCTAGAATTTTGTGTTTGCTAGGTAAGCTCTCTATCACTTTGCTAAATTCCCAACCATATAAATCATGCCCTTTAACTAACAACTTTCACAATCACAAGGACTGAAGCATCTAGAACACAACACATTCTGTTTAACTCCCTTCCGTGTGAGGTTGGATAACAGAAAACAAGCATAGATGGATTTTGAGGAGTATAAAATCGCAGACTAAAGAGCCATGAGTGGGCTTTCTGAGACAATCCTGGTAAACCAGCCTTCTGACACTCAACAGAAATCCAGAAGAACCAATAGAAAATATAGAAAATAATAATTTGAAATACTTCTTTGTTCACTAAAGCTGATTTCGGAGAACAAATTAAATACAAGTAACAACAAAATAATGTTCCACAACAAATACTCTGTTCTTTCCCAGGCAGCTTTTTTCTCCGTGGTTTACACCCTTGCATAGTTAAATTTGCACTCCATATAAGATCAAGACATAATTGTTACTCTGTATCCTAAAATGTCTTTAACATGAAAATTCAAATGGTTGAAATGATAAGTCATTCGTGCAAGTAACTAGTAACCAGTTTTATAGCGGTGAGTTTTTATTAATTAATTTATTTAATCATTTGACAGCCTGATTGCAGCCCCTCCCTCCTCTCCTTCTAGTCGCACCCTCCCATGCCCCTCCACACTTCCCCACTCCCTTTGTGGGTACCAACCCACCCAGACACATCAAGTTGCATTGGGACTAAGTGCATCCTCTTCTACTGAAGCTAGACAAGGCCACCCAGCTATGAGAAAGGGGTCTAAATGCAGGCAACAGAATCAGAGAGAGACTCCACTCCTATTGTTATGGGGCCCACATGAAAAACAAGCTTCATATCTGTTACATATGTGTAGGGGGCCTAGGACCAGCCTATGCATGTTCTTCTGTTCATGGTCCATTTTCTGTAAGGACCATATGCCCAAGTTAGTTGACTCTGTAGGTCTCCTTGTGTGCTTGACCACTCCAGCACCCTCAATCACCCCCACTCCCACCAACTCTTCCACAAGACTCTGGCTGTTTGTCTCTTTATCTGTTTCCATCAGCTACCAGATGAAGCCTTTCATAAGACAATTATGATAGGTTCATATCTGTAAGCATTGGTGAATTTTTAAAAATTATTTTATTAATTTATTCATATTATATCTCAATATGCTCCCTTTCCTCCCTCCCTATTCCCTACTCCCTTTCCCTTTCCCCCTACTCCCCTCCCCTATGTCTGTGACTGAGGGGGACCTCCTCCCCCTATATATGCTCATAGGGTATCAAAGTCTCTTCTTGGTAGCCTGCTATCCTTCCTCTGAGTGCCACCAGGCCTCCCCATCAAGGGGACATGGTAAAAAAAAAATGGGGCATTGGTGAGTTTTTAATGTGTCTCAGAAACGCATGGTGTCTTGATAACTGCCTTGCTCTCAGTTATCAGTCCACATGTATATCTATTAATACTTTACAAATAAATAAGCATAAAATATCATGAATAATTTTAAGGCTACTGATACAGATCTTCTAAGAAAGTTGTGCCAATATAAGCTGCCCACATGTCACAAGCCAGCAGGCTTTGCACTGAACAATGGTTGTCACTAAGAATAGACAGAAATCTGAATTGTTCATTGGCAGGTGGACCATCTCTTGCTTATATTAGCTTCTCTCCTACCAGCAGGAGTGTCTCTTTTTCATGTCTTTACTTTCTGTTGTATGTCAGGGATCTAATCCTCCTAGATCTGACCAAAGCAGGGGATATTTTACTTTATTTCACTTACATTTTATCAAAATGAAATTTCACTCTTGCAGTGGGTAGTCTGTATTGCCTAAAGGAAGGAGAAAAGCACTAGGGAAATTCAACCTCTAGTGACCAAGCAAAGCTGAACGAGAGGGCAAGAACTTTCTGGACATTCATTTAACTATGACTCGGCTCTTTAACGTTTTGCTTAGCGCATATCTATAGATCGCTAACAATACAGAAAGTGTTACTTCCGCATAAGATGAGAAATTAGATTCGGAAAAGTCAGAGACCTGCCAAGGACAATCTGCCAGGGGACAATGAGGATAGAGTTCACACTGGAGGCAGGATTCAGTGATCTCCCAGGTTTTCGGTGTTTTCCCATCTAGAACGGCACCCCTAGCTTCAGGATAGTTTATTCGGAGATTGGACTGAGCAAGAAGATATTTATAATCCTCAGGTCTCAAGTCTGTTCTGAAGCACCGTCCTTATCTTGCTTGCTCTCTCCGGTGCATAACACCCTTTGACAATGATAATAACTCGACATTTACGCTTTTCTAGGCACCTTTCCAACAGCTTTCTCTCTAAGAAGTTGTTTAAACTTCAAGCAGTCCTACAAGGTCTGTGCATAAATATAGGTATCTTACAAATGAGGAAACAGGAACCTAGAGATATTACAGAGTTTGGTGTATTACCATGAGGGTAAAAGATAGGGGAGCTTTGCTTTCGGATGTTCATCATTGCCTTCCACCAATGATGGTCTGCTTAGCATCATTTCTCCTGTCTTAGACTTAACCATGAATTCCAAAAAGTGACACCTACACTGTGCAGACTACACGAGAGCAGTAGATCAAAGGTTGGTGTTCGGGCCTGAGACTCAAAAGTCATCAAACATAAATGAAAAAGCAGATAGTTGCTACCACACCATCCTACACTGCAATGGCACTCAAAATTATTCATGTTCCTGCATCTTACCAGCTCTTCTGTGCAGCTTTGCATAAGTCTGCACCTTAGATAGACATACTGTCTGCACCTTAGATAGACATACTGTCTGCGGGTCTGTGACCTACACCTGACCTCTACTCGAGTGAGCATGTGTTCAACATTGATTGTCCAAATAATTTCAACCCAAAGCAGCAGGTGTATTTAAATCACCAGCCATCCAACAATGTCATTTTCATTAATACTCACATAATTTAGAGTGTGCAGCACAACAGATTCTTACTGATACTGGTTTTACTCTGGTGGGAAATGCATGCCTGTTTTCCCTATTGCTGGGGAAAGATCTAGTTAATTCCACAATACAAGCAAAATTCAGTAGGACCCATGTGGACACAACTAAAATTGTCTGGAATATGCCATTGAGAGTGAGATTTTAAGAATGAAAGAAAATGGCTTGAAAAAAATTTTAAATCCCATTCAGAAGCCACAATCTCTGAACGGAAGGTGGAAACACGTTTTTAAAGGATTTCTCTTTATTGAACATACATGTGTTTCTCTATCTTCAGCCATTTGGCACCAAGAAGCAAATGTTAAATTCTTGTGATAGTCTATGGGTCTCCTTTGCCATCAACACAGTCTCATGAGACAAAGGAGGCATAGTAAATGTTGTCCTGGAAAAGTCTGACTCTGCTTAAAATGAGTAAACTAAGCCACTTGTGGTTTTTCTTAGTTCTCTACCAAAACAGGAATAGCCACATACTACACAATCTTATAGCTCAAAGTCTTCCATTTTGTCATGTGAAGATGTGCATATAATCTTACACAAATGATGAAGATTGTATCTTGTTTACAGAGAAAGTGTAGAAGATACAACAACAACAAAAAAGTAACAGTGTTGTCAAATGGTTGTATATTTAGTAGTAACGCCAATATTCCATTTGCCTACTATCTAGACAAACTTGAAAACATTAAAAATTTCTCTGTGAATGTCATACTATACAAGCATATGTGAATAATACCATGCTAACACTGGATAATACATACTGACCATTTTATAACAGGCAATCCTCTAAACATTTAAAATAAACCTACACACTTTTAACTGAAAAGGTGTTCTTATTAAACGGATGATGCTATCTTAAGAGAAGGAGTGGGTAAAATTTCAGGGAGGCAAGTGCACTTGACTCCTGAGTGACTCAGTTGGAATAGCACCTCAGCAAGCAGACTCTGAATCCCTGCTCTGAACCATTATGCAAGGCTCTTTCTAATGTGCCATGTTGATTTAGAATGGCCCAAATTTCAGGGTCACCCACTAAGGAGTTGACCTAGTTCTCTTACAGGTTTCTGACAGTCCTGTCAGACAAAAGTGATGACTACCCAATGTCAGACTTGCCATCCACATGAAAACTGGAGGAGAGTCAGAGCTGATGAATGCGGGCTCTGGGATCACTCTATATTTGGTTATTTTGCAATCTCACAATTGAGACGCATTTGCAAAGGCTGCGGTCACTCAGGTGCTTGTCATAGGGAGTAAGCAGTGAATTAAATAATCCAAAATTAATGTTCAAGAGATATTAAGTAACCATGGAAGGGGTTTTTAATGGCAGTAACATAGGTAGTCTTAACAATAGCTAAAGCCGTAACAGAAATCATATTCATCTATTAAAGCAACTGTGTTTATTTATGAAAACTCCTATAATAAAACAGCCAAGACTGGATGGGTTAAAGAAAAGAAATTCTATTGTATCACTTTATCTTAGAAGCTGAAAGTATGTGTTCAAGATACTGGGATGTTTTATTTTTCCTGATGCCTCTTACCTTGGCTTGTATAATTTTATTCTCTTCTGTTCATAGTATGGCTACTTGGCTTTGTGTATAAAATATCATAACTTGGTATAATCACATCATCATTCATATTTGATTAATGACTACCCTGGTGGTTTCATTTTAACTAATTTCAACTGTGGAGACCCTATCTCTAAATGTAGATGCAATTTCAGCTCCTAAAAATGAGATACACAGGATACAATTTTGGAATTACGTATGTGTGTCTTATACAAAAAATATTTCAGATGTATGATATTAATGAATTTAGACAATTCAGACCTTGAAGTAATACAAACAAAATGGTTTGAGGAAGGCTGGGATTTTGGTTTATAATCTAGATAGCACCAGCTCACAAATGTGTATATTAATCTGGCCATAAATTAAAAATGAGGTTGAATTCCACATGACATAGAAATCCATTAGCTATTCAGGTGGGCTTCAATACTCCATCGTCTTCTATACCTAGGCTGAAGTTCATTTTATACATCAAGTGGGGTTTATTTCATTGCTTGAAAGTGTATGAAAGCCTCTGAGAATCAGGAATACAATTTCTGTGTAAATTTAAAAAGATAGTAACATTAAAACTGATGCCAAACATTGCTTACCTTTTGGGAAATCATACCACTCAGAAACAGGCCTTCTGGCATTTATGCTTCCAGTAGAGTACATCTGTTTTAGCCTACAATTTTAGCAATACCATTCACAGCGCACACTTATACAAATATGGGTACATCCTACTGGTACGTTATTTCTTTTTCTCATGTCCTACTAGAATTCCTAACTTGTAAAGAAATTGGTATAGTGCACTTCCTTTACCTTTTCATCTGTATTACAATTGGGATATTGATTTCTTTTTTAAATTATGTATGTAACCAGTTTATATTATCTATGAATTTTAAAAATGTTTATAAAATATTTGTTAGGAAAAGAGATAATGGATCGATAGGATTCAAAGCAACCACACTCAGCAGTGACTATAGAATTAGAAAAGCTGAGTGTCTCTAATGCACCAAGCATTTGACCACCCGCACTGAACCTTAAACATCCGAAGCCATGGGAAGAAACTGAGTATAAAAAAGGATCGACAGCTAGCAAAAAGATAGACTACACCGTGGGAACGCAGAGTGCCTTTGAACCATGACTTTGGGCAGGATTCTGTTGCATTGGATTTCACCAGATCTGCCTCAAATTTTAAGCATAAACAGAAGGAGCTCTGAGTTTACAGGAGAAAAGTAGGCAAACTTTGAAGCCCCTTCTACATTCCTTCTAGTGTTAAATTTCTGGTGGATGCTGGTTTTGTTTGTTCATGTCTTTAAGTTCATGCTTCAAGTTTATTCATTCAGTTTGGTGCTCTATGTGGGAAGAAGATAAAGCCCAGCAATTAGCTTATTGCCCTGTAATTATTAAAAGCTATGGTGGCAGCCCGCAAAGAGACTTCCCATTGCGCAACACTCCAGCAAGGAAAAAAAAAAAAAAAAAAAAAAAAAAAACCATACCTTTATACTCAGCTCTCATTTATTTTATTGTAAGTCACGTGACTTTTCAACCACTTTCAATGCAAGGAGTACCAGCCTTCTCCTTAGGTTTGATGCACAAATTGAGTCTCAGCTTCAATACCATAAATCATTTTCTCAGAGAGCAGGCTCTGAAAATTAAAAACCAGGATTTGAAAATCAAGGTTCATCAAAATCTTCAATGATTCCCTTATGTATCAAAATTAAAATTTCATAGAATTATATTTGATCTATATTCTGGGGGTGGTTTCTCCATCTCTTTAGTTTCATCTGTCATCTCATCCATTGGAAACCGCATCCGTTCAAGCCACAGGAACTATAGACTGACTGTTGTCCAATGTGACCTGTCAGCACACTCTTCCCAAGGCTTGAAATTCCTCACAACTTGGTAAATTGGAGCTCAACATTAAAGAACCAGCTCAAGGGAGAATCATGCCTACTTCAATACTTCTCTTTTCCAACCCCTTTCTGTGTTTACCTACTATAGTATTTGTCAGTTTAGACTATTATATTGGTAGCTCTGTTTCTGAGAATTTTGGCTTCTTCAGCTACAGCTTTATAGTACTTCTTTCATAATCCCAGGACCTAGCAAAGACCTTGAAACACAGTAGTAACTTAGTGAGGTTCAGTGAACACTCACCAGAGTACAAAAGTAATAGTTTTGTCTTTTGTATTTTTAAAAGGTGTTGAATTGTGGCCATTTTTCAGTTGACCATTCTTATCCATCCAGAATCAAAAGGCCATGGTTAAATACCGCACAAATGAGGTGAAATCTCTAGCTGCCTGTAAGTTCAGGTATGCTTTCATAATTCCTTGTGTCATCGACCTGTCTGTCCACCAGTCAACCTATCTATCTCTATCCCTCCCTCTCTCCTCTCTGAACACTTAAAAAAAATCCGGGCTGATAATCTGATAATGAATGATGGGGAGGGGTTAGCCAAAATCCTTGTGCCAAAACAATGAGACCTTATCTGTGGTGGTGCATGCTTTTTAATCCCAGCACTCAGGAGGTGGAGGTAGGTGGGTCTCTTAGTTCTAGGTGATGCTAGTCTATAGAGTGAATTCCAAGTCAATCAGGACTATGTAAAAACAAACAACAAAAACTGATGTAAAACCAAAATAAAATGTCAAAACAAAACAAAACAAAACAAATCCTTCTGCAAGAATGATATTGAATTTTTAGCTGCAAGGGCATTTCTTCCACGTTGTGTGCACCACTCTGACAGAAGGAAAGGCTGTTGAGTGTTGTGTAGAAACTGGCAGCAGAAGCCATCTGGAAGAGCTGGGTGACTTCACTATAGGTTACAGTTCTTAGTTGACATCCTTCTTGTTAATATTACCATGGTAGCTGATGGGATAAGAGGCCCAGTCACTACTAAATGGTAGGGAAGAGGGCAAACTATCTGTCAAGTACATTATGATTATATTTATACTCATTTTAGAATTAATGATTGTAGAAACCAAGTATATGTGACCCAACTGATAATTTTTAATGATAATAAATGTAAGTAAGTTATGACATGTCTACATAATAAAATGTTGTAGAAGCATAAAGCATTGTGCAAAATAAGACTAGAAATAAATTCCATAGCCAAACACAGATCAAACGTAAACCATATCCATTCTTTTATTCTTTATCATTTTTATCAAGCTAATAATGTAGTTATGTTTTCTAATAGACAAAAAAATTATATTAAAAGAATTGTGAAAGTAATGCTTAGCATTATATACATGATAAATGATAGAACTGATCTTTAATATCAAATTTAAGGCTCCCTGCTTTTTCTACTACATTGAATGGCTTATGAACATACTCTCAGTGACCTAGAAAATGCTTCAAGTGAAAGATAAGTGACAAAGATGAACAGAGACACCTATGTATACTACCTGATAAAGAACAGAAAACAATAAGAAAATCATCTTTTGTGACATGTGCACAGCTTTCTCTTTCCATTTTTACTGTTTTCCTAGATGTTCTAAAGTGAACACACATTTTCATATTAAACAATCAAAGAGTGAATATCTCAGATTTATTATAATTATGCAAATATAACAGCACTTACTTTTCATTCAACATCTTCATATAGGGTGGAGAAAAAGCAAGACAAAAATCCCCTTCTCTAAAATGAATTTTAGTATTGCACATTTCCTGTAGGCTCCACTGAATAATAACAGCATTTCAGATGGAAATAGAGCTGAACTGGTTCAGTGGCCAAAATTTCCAATCTGGTTAAAGGGGGTGACAACAAAGAGTAGCTCTGTGATTGATGATGAGAACTGAGTGAGCAGAGCATACCAAAGCCAATGGAATAATAGCAACATCAGAGCCCGTCGACAGGGTATACCATCAGATGAGGCCAGAGGGGAAAATGCCATCATATAGGTATCACTTTCAATCCATGGGTGGGCACAGTGTGCCAATTGGTGTGTGATTAAGTTTGATTAAGTGTTGTCTGTTGTTAGTCAACAGTCATTTGGAATTCCCTAACTGTGGGTTTGTAATGTATACACATTTGACAGGAGACTGAAATTGGTGTCATTAGTCTTTTTTTTTTTTTTTTTTTTTCTAATTTTTATTTTTAACTTGTTCACTTTACATCCTGATTTATAGATCCCCTCCCCCACAACCCCCTCCTCTAGTCTCAGAAAGGGGGAGACTTTCTCCCCTATCATCTCACCTCTGCTTAACAAGTCTCATCTGAACTGCCTGGATCCTCTTCCTCTGTGGCCTGGCAAGGCCACCCTGCCAGGGGGAAGTGATCAACCAGTGGGCACCAGAGTCCATGTCAGAGGTAGCCCCTACTCCCCATATTTTGGGACCTACAAGGAGACTACTGCCCACGTACTACATCTGAGCAGAGGGTCTAGGCCCACACCATGGATGGTCTTTGGTTGGTGCATCAGTCTCTGCAGCACCCTCTCTCCCCAACCTGATTTGTTGGTTCCTTTGATCTCCTTGTGGAGCTCCTCTCCCCTCCAGGGCCTTCTATCTCCCACCTCTTCCATAGACTCCCCATGCTCCATCCTTTTTGGCCAATGAGTCCCAGCATCTGCTTCTATCTTCCCCTGGGTGGAGTCTTAAGGAAAGAGGGATCAACACAGATCCATTTTTGTTTGGAACCTTACCAACTTAGCTAATTTCTAGAATAGAGTGGGTTCTCACTCAGTCTTTCAATGCTAAGGAATATGCTGAGAAAAACAACATGCTGTTTGTGCACCTAGACCTTGG